>NW_024412411.1:16950043-16969952 GCF_014898765.1 Herpailurus yagouaroundi | reverse complement strand
TTTTTTTTTTAATATAGTCAATACTTTGGTAAAATTTTGAATATTTTTGTTATTAAAAATAACATATTCAGGGGCGCCTGGGTGGCGCAGTCGGTTAAGCGTCCGACTTCAGCCAGGTCACGATCTCGCGGTCCGTGAGTTCGAGCCCCGCGTCAGGCTCTGGGCTGACAGCTCAGAGCCTGGAGCCTGTTTCCGATTCTGTGTCTCCCTCTCTCTCTGCCCCTCCCCCGTTCATGCTCTGTCTCTCTCTGTCCCAAAAATAAATAAATGTTGAAAAATAAACTTTAAAAAAAAATAACATATTCATTCGAATTGGATTATCAGTTAGAGATAACCTTAGCGGGGCACCTGGGAGGCTCAGTCGGTTAAGCAGCCAACTTCGGCTCAGGTCATGATCTCGTGGTTTGTGAGTTCGAGCCCCGTGTCGGACTCTGTGCTGACAGCTCAGAGCCTGGATCCTGCTTCAGATTCTGTATCTCGCTCTCTCTCTGCCCCTCCCCTGCTCATGCTCAGTCTCTCTCTGTCTCAAAAATAAATAAAACATTAAAAAAAAATTTTTTTAAAGAGATAATCTTAGTGATTCTCTAAATAGATAATTTTCTCTGTCTGTAGAGATATAATAAATACCTCTAAATCAATTGTTTCCTGTTAACAGATTCAATTGAGCCAAATTAGGAATGATATGAAGTTGTTTTTATGGTCTTTTTCAACATGGAGTCTTGCTGCACTTCACATTGTACAGAAAATGAATTTTTTTTTTTTTTTTTGAGAGAGAGAGAGAGAAAGAGAGAAAACAAGCTGGGGAGAGGGAAAAAGGGAGAGCAAGAGAGAGAGAGAATCTTAAGTTAAGTTTAACACTCAGCATGGAGCCCAATGTAGGGCTCGATCCCAGGACTCTGGGATAATGACCTGAGTAGAAATCAAGAGTTAGATGCTCAACTGACTGAGCTGCCCAGGTACCCCAAAAATGAAATACTTTTGTTTTGACTTTCAGACATGTCAAGTGAATGATGAGCAGATGAGTTTTTTTATTAGCTCTTGCATTTTTTTTTTAATTTTTTTTTTTCAACGTTTATTTATTTTGGGGACAGAGAGAGACAGAGCACGAACGGGGGAGGGGCAGAGAGAGAGGGAGACACAGAATCAGAAACAGGCTCCAGGCTCTGAGCCATCAGCCCAGGGCCTGACGCAGGGCTCGAACTCACGGACCACGAGATCGTGACCTGGCTGAAGTCGGACGCTTAACCGACTGCACCACCCAGGCGCCCCTATTAGCTCTTGCATTTATGCAACACGTCTGTTGCCTAAACATAAATTTTTCAAAAAACATCAATAAAGAAATTCAAACATATCACAATAATTCCTATTTATTCATGTTCTAAGCAACTAGAAAAGTCAAACTGTGGTAATGTGTCTGTATCCTTTTTTTTAACTGAGTTTTTTAATGTTTATTTATTTTTGAGAGAGAGACAGAGCATGAGCTGGAAAGGCGCAGAGAGAGGGAGACAGGGAATCTGAAGCAGGTTCCAGGCCAAGCTGTCAGCACAGAGCCCGACACCGGGCTCAAACTCGTGTACTGAGAGAACATGACCTGAGCCGAAGTCAGAGGCTCAACCGACTGAGCCACTCAGATGCCCCTGTATCCTTTTATAAGGAGAGGCCAATGATAAATAAGTTTATGTAAGAAATTTATTTTAATTTTTATTTATTTTTGAGAGAGAAAGAGAGAGAGAGAGGACATGAGCAGGGGAGGGCCAGAGACAGAGGGAGACAGAAGATCTGGAGCGGGCTCTGTGCTGACAGCAGAGAGCCTGATGCAGGGCTCAAACTCACGAATGGTGAGATCATAACCTGAGTCAAAATCAGATGCTTAACCAACTGAGCCACCCAGGCACCCCAGGAAATTCGTTTTTTAAAGCAATTCTCAGTATGTGCCATATTGTGGTATAATGGTATAATGGAACTGACTAGGTTCAAGATATTACTCAATCTGTATATCATAAAACCATGAAATATGAACCAATGCTTATAGTAATGTCCATCAAGAGTAGCCATGCTCTAATTTCAGAGCCTTCAGTTTTCTAGAGGATTTGGGGACTATCCAGGTTTCTGATCAGTTTCCCAAAGATCTAAGAGTCTTTGCCCCGAGCCCAAGAAATGGAACACCAACTTGCATATGGTGTTGGAAGAGGAAGCCACTGTTTATCATAACCTAGGGATAGGTGAAGCAAAAATCCACTCATTAAAGTTTAGACTCAAAATTTCTTCTTCCTGATTTTCAAAATGTTATTATCTTTCTTTTTAAAAAAAAATTTTTTTTTAACGTTTATTTTTTTGGGACAGAGAGAGACAGAGCATGAACGGGGGAGGGGCATAGAGAGAGGGAGACACAGAATCAGAAACAGGGTCCAGGCTCTGAGCCATCAGCCCAGAGCCCGACGCGGGGCTCGAACTCACGGACCGCGAGATCGTGACCTGGCTGAAGTCGGACGCTTAACCGACTGCGCCACCCAGGCGCCCCTGTTATTATCTTTCTTGATCCTCTTTGTGATTCTCTTAATTTTTCCTTCATGAACTTTTTTCTTGAGCTTATTCCTTAAATTTTGGTGATTATTATAACAGCTGTCTTCAGCCTTTCTCTGCTCACTATCCGTGCCCACACTGTAGTCTATGGACTTGCTTTGGGTGATCTTCTCTACTCCTTTAATGTCAACTTTTATTTGTCTTTCTTCCCAAAACACCTACTCCACCATCATTTCTTCTTGCTTAGTGACTGCAGCACTAGTACTATGCTGAACAAATATTTATTAAACAAATGCAATTTTTGTGGTTAAGTATTATACTTCTACAATCTATGGATAACCATTTATTCAGAATTTCTTCTTAATCTTCATACAAATAAGGCAATGGGTATAGTGGGGGAAAAATGAGTGGTGGGATTCAGGCATACTTTGGGAATCAGCCCAACTTTCTAATTAAGCCACTTATTAACATGCATGGCATTTGTCAAGATACCTAATCTCTGTGCTCTAAACACTCTTTCATTTCTAAAATGAAGTGAATAATGCCTACCCTATAGTGCTGCTATAGGGATTAAACAGTATGCATATGTACATAGTGTCTACACATAGTAGACATTCAATAAATGGTCGTCATTATCATAAAAAGGAATTATACCTGCACATTTTGCCTCTCTCCATGATCTCACTTTCTCACTTTTAATTAAATTCCTCTGTCCCTCTTAATTTACTACTAATAACTCTTATCAATATTCCGTACACTACATGGGTGAGAAGGCTTGTTAAAATCATAAAAGTCAGGAAGGAAAAAATATAAATTAAAAACCTAAAGCATCCAACAACAGTGTGAATTTGCATCCCAAGCATTCTCTCCCTCAACGCTCAAAGTTAACTGAGTATTGGAGCACAGCAATATGCAGGACTGGCAAACTACCAAGTTTTGGAAGGTACTTTTGAGGATGCAAGTTTAGGTAGAATTTCCAGGGGAGAGAGCTATTGTGGGACATCTATGAATAGGTAAAAAGAATATGTTCCAAAGAGATATACTTACATGGAAATGTATCAGATTACAAAGCAATTAGAATATTAAAAAATAAACAGAGGGGTGCTTTGGTGGTTCAGTTGGTTAAGTATCCAACTCTTGGTTTTGGCTCAGGTCATGATGTCACGGTTCATGAGATCGAGCTCTCAGTTGGTATATGTGCTGACAGTGTGGAGCCTACTTGGGATTTTATCTCTCTTCTCTCTCTGCCCCTCACCTGCTCACACTCTCGCTTGCAAAATAAACATTAAAAAAAAAGAAATAGATAACTAAGAACTTTATTAGAATTAGGTTACATTAAAATATTTCAACCACTCTTTCAGAATTGAAAGATGCATTAGACAAAAAATAACTATAGTCACAGAAAGACTTAATTCAATCACTTTGTATATCAGTTGCCTTGAGTAAAGAAAATGTAATATTATATGTTGCTTTTATAGACCTGCCATAAAATTTGCTACAAAGAAAGTAATAAAATTTTAAGTGCTGATATTTTACAGAATATAATCTAAGAAAGTAAGTTAAATGAAAACTTAACTACTTAAAATAAGAGACTCCTAGATAACCTATGGAGGCAATTGGAGTCTAAATATAAATTAAAAACGTTTTAAATGACAAGGGGAAAAAAAGGATTTCACACTGTTCATACTGTAACTTGTGAGATACAGTCAGTTCGTCTCAGAAAAGAAGTGTGGGCCTAATATACCTTTATTATTAAAGGAAAGAGTGAAAATGAGCTGCTAAGTATTTATGCTAATTAATGAAGGAAAGAAAGATAAAATGAACCAAATGAAAGAGAACTTACTACAAATAAAAGATGAAATTAATTCATTAAAAAATGTGAAAATTATCACAGGAAACCACACTAAAATGGAGTCAGGAAGTTTTTGCTGTAGCTTGTTTGTCCCAGACTACAATTCTCTGCTATTCCCCAAAACGACCATTTTCACTCGTAAAATAACTGGTAGTTTTATTTTAGGGTTTATATTGGTGATCAAATGTGGGATCCAGAGAAAACCTCCAAAGACCCCCAGGCTGGAGAGCCAACATCAGACAATGCCCACAGAGCCAATGGGGCTCACTGCTTTCTCACTGACCCATGAGTTGGAAGGTAAGTTTTCTCCTGGATTTTGAGCTCCATGCTTTGTGTTTGAGCTCTTTAGGCTTTGTTTGGGATCTTTGTTTTTGTTTTCGTTTTTATCTCAGAGTAATAGTTTGGCCTCTCATACAACTCCTTTTCAGAATTGGATTGTTCCTGATGGAACCATGCTGGCCTTTGGTCTGATTCGTTTTCAGAATCAGACTGTTCTTGTTGGACTGGTGCCAGGAGGAAATGTGCAGGCCTCCAATCCCACTGTTTGGGATCAGACTCTTCTGGTTGGAACTGTACCTGTTGGAATTGTGCTAGCCTTCAGTCAACCTGTTTGGGATCAGACTCTTCCTGCTGCAACTGTGCTAGCATTCTGTCGGACTCCTTTTAGGAACTGGCCCGCCAGCCTTTAGTCCAATTTCTTCCGAACCGGGCAATTCCTACTGGAACTGTTCTGGCTTTTGGTCTGATTCCTACTGGAACCAGGCTATTGCTTTTGAAACTGGTATTTAGAAATGTTTCTGTTTTCTCTAGAAAAAGCTTTAATAAATGGGATCCCAATCACCACATGCTTTGAGGGTGCCCCCCTCACTTGGACTTCGGCCAGTTTTATGTTTAAAAACTATGGTCCCTCCTCATGTGCATTTCTCACTAAGTAGTCTGAGTTGTCCAAAAGCAATTTAGAACTTCAATGGCCATTGTGAAGGAACTTTACCTCTCTCCAAACTTATTCTACTTAAAATTAAATTAGAAAGTTGTGGTTCCAAAGAAAAAAAAGAAAAAGAAAAAAACATCTGAACAGGATGCATATTTTTAAATGGTACCTTGAAACTTCCAGATGTTTTCAGGACTCTAAGTTTGCGTCTTTGCAAAATACCATTTCTAAGTTAACCGGGGCAAACCACTGAAAGAAGTCAAAATGGCTTCTGAGGCCTCTTGTTCCCCACCCCAACTTTTTTGTCTGCAGACACATGGCAGCCATCTTATGCTCAGACCTCACCTTTAGCACTATTTTCCTCTATTCTCTCTGCTGAACTTCCCTTTTCCTCTGAATCTCTCCCGCTCACTCCTCTTCTGAAACTATTGAAACTTGCCTCTTTAAAGTTAAATCTTCAGAAGATCTAAATACACCTCAAATTTCTTATGTTCCCTGGACTAAGGCTAAAATGCAAGTCATAGTTAAGGAGTTGCTTAAAGTGACTGAGGACCCACATAAGTTTGCAGAAGAATGTAGCATAGCTATTGAAATTTACCAACCTAGTTTCTCAGGTTTATATCAATTAGTCCACATACCTGTTGGTGAGGATCAGGCCAAGCCTTGGATGAAACTAGTCAGAAGGGAACATCCTGAAGGGGATTTAGAGAAACAGACTCCTGACTTTGGGGCAACACGATAGAAAATTCATTGGAAATCTCCACTGGGCTATTATAATAGCTTTTCCTAAGCCTGTTGATAGGAACAAAATTCAAGCTTCACACAGAAGTCTTGTAACCTGTCTATTTATGATTATTACAATCAACTCCAAATTATCTTTTAAGAATATTCTTGTCTTCTTTTGGATATTGAATCTACCTGGTAGCATATAATTCTGCTTATTGATGAGCTAAACTGGAATCTTTCTCTCTTAGTCAAAAGGACCAGGATGTAATAGAAAACTGCCCACTCCAGATTTACTTAACATGGCAAACCAATTTACTTGCATCCTAGATGAACTACCTAAAAGAAAGACCACTAAAATTCTTTTTTCAACTTTGGCAAATGGACGCCCCTAAATAAATCTCAAAACCTTCTAGTTTCTGTTATTATTCCAAACAGCCAGGGCATTAGAAAAATAATTGTTACAAATTTCAGCACTCCAGACACCTTCTAACCAGCCTTTCTAGTGTCCTCCTAATTCCCAGTGATGGAACTCCGAGGAACTGGTCTCAGGAACCCCTCTGGGAACTGAGGAACTCTTCCCAATTCTCCCTATTAATCAGCTTGGAGAAACAACTCTCCAGATTGGGAATGAAATCTTTGCCCGTATTGACACCAGAACTACACTCTCAGTGCTTAACCCCACTGCTATAAAGCAGCCCCTGCCTTGGAGTATGAAAAAACAGTTCAAAAGTAGAGTCTAACAAATGTAAACAGGTCTCTGGACCTATTCCCTTTGTCTAGGCCTTTTGAGACATACCCTTTTCCTCCTTAGTTCCTCAGTTTATTGGGCTGAGATTTCTTAGAAAACTATCTTGCCAGAATTTCTCCCAAAAGGGGAAAATAATTCTATAATTTGACAGTAGTAATCAAAATAGCCAACAAGGGGAATTAAATGACCATTAAACATCTTTCTATGCTGTGTCTCTGATGGCATTATAGTTGAGACCAGGGACAATGATCATTTGTTCCTATTGGATCAGCTACTAGCCTCTTTGAGGGCAAAATCTTCAGTTGATGTCAGCAGAATCCACAGTGCACCTCCCATCAATATTCAAATAGATCCCTCCAAATCTCATTCCACAATTAATACCCTATAAATAAAGAAGCCCTTCAGGGCATCAAATCCATAATAAAAGATTATGAAGTCCAGGGCCTCAACATCCCCTGCACTAGGCCCTTTAACCCCTATTTTACCTATGAGAAAACTGAACGACTGAGGGTGAAGGTTTGTCCAGGATCTTTGAGCAATAAATAACACTGTTATCCCTAGGCACCCTATTGTTCCTAACCCCCATGTGCTACTAACATCCATTTCCACTGAAAGCAAATTTATCACTATAATTGATCAATGCAGTGCAGTTTTAGTATTTCAGCTAAGAAGGATAGCCAATATCTTTCTGCTTTCACTTGGGAAGAACAAAAATACACCTGAACTGTAAATAATGCCCCAGGGTTACAGAGAGAGTCCCTCTTACTTTTCACAAACCATAAAAGCTGATTTGGATGATATAAAGCTTTCTATAGTCTCTACCTTGCTCTAATACATAGATGATTTTCTTCCCTACTCCTATTTTCAAACTTCTTCATAGGAAGACCGCATCTACCTTTTGGCCTTAAAGGGACATAAAGTGTCCAAAGAAAAATTACAGTTTGCTCAAACTCAGTTTAGATACTTAAGCATCTGATCTCAAAACAAGGACTACATTCTATCTAGACAAAACCCCTCATGACTGCTTAATGCTGACAGATTATCTTTTGACTTCCTGTGACAATTTACAGGAAACTCCTCTAGCCAATGCAAATCTTTCATGCTTTACTGATGGTTCTTATTTAAAGGATAAAATATTTCTGTGGTAAATATTATACTGGGTATGCTACTGCAACTCTTTTGAAGTCATTGAAACAGCTCCTTTACCTGTGGCTACTTCACCCCAAATGGCTGAATTATACACCCAAGGGTAAAATAGATAACATTTATACTGATAGTTGGTATGCCTTAGGGGTAGCTCCTGACTTTGGAGTATTATGGAAATAGTGAGATGTCCTTACCTCCAAAGAAAGATAAAATTCAAAATGACTCCTATATCCAAAATACATTAGATGCCATCTTCTTGTTGGCTTCCCTGATTATTAAGGTTCCCAGGCATTCCCTGGAAGATGAAGTAATCCACCTTAGTAATATTTCCATCAAAAATGCTGCTGTTAAGGAAACCAATAGTCAACTTCTGTCATGGCCCAAAGGAATCTTCTCCCAAATGAGAATTTGGAAAAATTGACAAGAGACATTGAGCAATTGGCCCCAGAGAGGGAGAAACAATATTGGAAATCTACTAACTGTTGTCTCAATAATAAAGGAGAGAACTTAGGTTTGGACAAAATAACAATCCAGCCCTATCAGAAATTCTAAAACTCCCACTACTTACCACTGTGCATACATTAAGCCATTGTTCTACTGACAAAATGATAGTGTTTATAAACCATTATTGGTGAGGAAATACCAAGAAGGCCACAAAAAGTTCCTATCTTGCTTGTCCCACTTGATCAGAATACAATCCTGGGAAACCTGTCTGTACCACTTGTGCACATTTTAAATTAAATAATGGATCATTTGAGGCTTGGTAAATGGATTTCATATACCTCGCCCCATATGATAGATATAAATATGTTTTAGTCATGGTTTGTGTTTTCACTGGACTAAGGCTTTCCCTTGTAGACAGATCAACACTTCTGTGGCAAATTGTGGCATTCATGATCTAGAATCTGAGCCCTTATATATCATGTGCCCTGCTTTTTATGCATGTTTGTAAAGAGCTGGTAAGTTTGGTAAGGGATCTGGAAGTCGACACACCAGGAAGTGAACCCAGATTACCTTTGCTTGGCAGGGTGTGAAAGGGAAGAAGAAGGAGAGGGGAGAAAGGGGGCGGGGAACTTTGTGTAGTATCATGGCAAAATGTACTTGGTATAATTTTATATCTAATCATATAATAATATACATATGGTTAAATATTAGGGACAAAAACAAGCAGTAGGAGGCAAAATATGCCTCTTTGGCACATTGATTATCTTAAGCTGGTTATTTTTAAGAAATGTCAGACACATGAAGCTCTGAAAACTGGGTAGATGTTAGAAGAGACATTTACATTTGTAAAGGGAATTCCCATTTGTAAGGGTGTCACCTTCACTGCACCAGGAAGAAAGGAAATGACTATATCTCTAGAAACTGTTATCAGTGGAGAAGGCAGAGACTTAAATCTGCACAACAACCTTACTCTTGTTTACTGTGCTTCTCCTGGTAACCTCCTATGTGTGATAATGATGTGATGTGGGGTCCTGGAGCAAAAGGTGAAGAAAGGATTTTTGAGAAGCATTTGGTGCATAAATGTGGTTTTATTAAAGCACAGGGACAGGACCTGTGGGCACAAAGAACTACCCTGGGATTGTGAGGAGGGACTGATGATACACTTTTTAATTAGTGGAGGTTAGGGATAGCAGAAGTGACTAAGGAATTTGGAAGTGAGGCTTCCAGCACCCTGAGGGGCTAGCTGCTGTTAGGATAAGGTCATTTATTACTGTCTAGGAAAACATCAGTCTGAGACCCTTCAGATGAATATCAGGGAACCATATGTTTGAAGGATGATTGCTAACATATATCTTGGGAAGGGGGTTTGAGATATGGAGATATATGGAGAAGATATAATGATGTATGGAATCTTCCCTTTTTTGGTAACTGTGCCTAATTGTAAGTAGCGCATGGGTCTGTTAAGGCCTATGTCACCTGATGGGTCTGTTTGTATTCAGCCAGGTGGTCACTGCGGCCCTTTCTACATTCCGTTGCTCAAACCTGTTTCCCTTAAGTGGCCTCTACACAATCAAGCTAAGGTTGCTTTTTGCCTCTAGCAAAGTCTTGAAGTTAAAGCAGTTAAGTTCCTGGAGGAAGGTCACTCTGCCAGTCCCAAGTACTTGTCAATGGGCTGCAAGTTGTAAGGAAATTCAATTTTTTTTGACATTTCTTTTGTGTTTCTTTTTGACATCACTATCACTGACTCCCCACTGTGATTATCTTCTTTTGTCTTTAGCTAAAGATGGTATTTAAGGTGATGGCTTTGCCATTTTGGAGAGTTACTCAATTTTCCTGATATTATGAAATTCAAAATTCTCTGGGCACCCAGGGCACTGTAAGCCAATGTCTGAGAGAGACAACAGTTTTGAAACAAAGAAAGCTTTATTATCAAAACGACAGTCCAACAAGAAGCAGGGGGATCATTCCCAAAGCTGCCTTGTCCCTTGAGCCTAGGGACAGCTTATATATGTTTGCAAAGGAGGTGAATACATGAGGAAGGGTGAAGGGTTTCTTGAAACCTTGGGGCGGGGAGGTGAAATAATCTGGAGGTATGTATTCTTCTGTTAGGGAAAAATCCCTTATATGACTGCTGACAGGACTGGTAAGGGAATCTCAGTCCCTGCCTGAAAACTTCCCTTCCAGGTTCTTGTTCCCACCCTGCTGCCTCAGGCACCAAATTACTACTAATTAGGAATGCCGAAGTAATGGAATATAAATTGTCCCCTCTGTTGATTCTCCGAGCTCAGATCTCTGGAAAATGATCTCCTCTGGGCTCACTGGTGTAAAATAAACCTCCTGCCTTCCAACATCTCCAAGTACCATGTGGTTCTTCTGCTGGGTGATCCAGACTAGTTTCCGTAACACTTCCAGTGAGGTGCCTTTTGAGATCTGGTATATCAGGTGTGTCGGATAATTTCAAAACAAATGCTAGCATCGGGTCCCCATTAGGTTTCTCTAATCAGTGGGTACATGTGGAGTAGGAGTGGCAAAGGCAAAATGAACAATTGATAAGAGGTGCATAAAACATAATTAAGTAGAGAACAAAACAAAATGTGGATCTAAGTTAATAATGCAACTAATACAACTATAATTCACAGAAAAGCCACCCAAACTGAGGTGGGATGTGTCTCCCCCCTCGCAGGAGGACCTGGATCCTGTGAGTGGAGGTGAATCCCAGATGGGCCGGCAAATTATTAGAAATAAGCCACTGACCCAATCAAAGGAGTCAGAAGATCAAGTTGATTTATGCATTCCTCTTTTCAAACACTTAGTACCCTTAGAACCCTTAGAATTCAAAAATAAATCTATTAATAATAGATATATAATTAAATATATAAATAACTTTAATGTGGATACAATGAAGGTAACAGAACTCTGAGGAAAGAGGACCTCAAATTTATCATTTTTATTTGTTCTGTAGGAGCTGAAACCTCCCTTTCTCCCTTCTAAGTTCTTTGGCTAGTTTAATAATTAAATTGATTTAAGACAGAATAACATGAGAAATGAAATATTTTAAATGTTCCCATATCATTACTTGGGTGTGATGCGGTTTTGGAGTGGTGGGGGTCCAGAGCCTATGGCAAAGGAAGAATTCTTGAGACATCTTTGACGCAAAAAGATGAATTTCTTAAAGCACAGGAAGAGGACCCATGGGCAGAAAGAGCTGCACTATAAGCCTAAGGAGCTAGTAATTATATACCTGGGAGTTGGGGGAAGTAAAAGCAAGGTTTCCAAAAAGGACTTTGATATGCTAAAGAAGATTCTCAAGATACTGGATACCTACCTTTGTGGAGCTAAGGTGGCTTTTCCTCTAGTAAGGCATTAACTTTAAGACAGTAGGGAGTTCTTGAAGAAAGGTTATACTCTGCTTATCTTAAATATTTGTCAATGGGCTGCAGGTTACAAGGAAATTCCATTTTATTTACCATTTCCTTCTTGCCTTTGTTCCCCCCATCACTATGGAGGGGAGGGTGATGTTGGGGCTCCAGGAAACTGAGTCTATAATTTTCTGGAGATTAGGCTATTGATAAGATTGCCTTTTTCTTGTAAATTACTAAGACATTTGTATACTGATGGAGACTCATGTTTTGCATAACTATGATATCTATCAGTTAACCATTTGTTTTCTCCTTTACTTAGTTTTAGGGCAGCCAGGAATGCCTAGGAATGTCCCACCTTGGGGGGCGGGGGCAGTATGTGGGTTGCAGGGTGTTAGCTTGTGCTTTGCCCTCAGCTTGCCTTGGGCTCCCTCATTGGGTGAGTTATATGATTCTTGGAAAACGATGCTCTATCTCTACTTGGAGAAACTGATAGTCTTGACCTTTAAACCTGTCATCCCAGTCTGATTTTGCTCTCTTCATGCCAAAACTCTATAGTTTTGCTATTTTAGAACTCACCTTGGTTCACTCATGTGTCCTTCGCAGTGATAATGTATATAAAGGGAAGTCAAATAAAAACACATAACTTTGAAAATAAAATGCTGAGACATGCTTTGGCCTTCCTGTTGCCCAATATGCATTTATAACTTCAGGATAGCAAGTCAAACATTTATGAAGCAGTCCATGGTCAACTTCCAAATGAATCCACACAGGTATACTAACTTAAAGTTCCAGATGTTGCTGGGGCTCTCAGGTTGGTCCCGTATACTACTTGAGTATCTCTGAAAGTGAACAGTATGAAGTGAGACATATAAAATGCATCATCTTATGACACAAACATTTGCCACACAAACAGAAATGAAAATTCCAATTGTCCTGATTCTTAAAGTTGGAGAGTAAAGAGTTTCAATCAACATTTAATAAGTATTTATTGAACACTGTGAAAATTAATTAAGGGAAACCTTGCTGAAATGGAGTCTGGAGGTTTGGCACTGGAAGCTCTCATGCCCTACCACTAGTCCTCAATTGCTAATCCAACAAGAAAAGACAGACCTTGCACATGGATACTACTTGAGCTACTACTTTCCTATCCCAGCAGAAGGAAGAAAGACTCCCCCCGCCCTGCAGTAGTTCAGCCAATAAGAGACATTCACAGCTCAGCCAATGAGAAGCCACTATACTTCCAACTCCCAGTTTACTCCAATGGACTTTTTGTTTATGACAGCTCCTCCAATGTCCCCCTTTCCACTATAAAAGAGTATTTCTTTCCTTTGCTATGCTGACTTGCTTATGGTTCTGTCATAGCTTGCTTGTCCTTGATTGCAGTTCTCTGCTATTCCCAAATAAGCCCATCTTTTGCTGGTAAAATAAATGGCAGGTTTTTTTTTTTTTTAAACTTTTTATGTTTATTTTTGAGAGAGAGAGAGAGAGAGAGCAAGTGGGGAAGGGGCAGAGAGAGAGGGAGACAGAGAATTCCAAGCAGGCTCTGTGCTGACAGCAGAAAGCCCTATGTGGGGCTCAAAGGGCTCGAACTCAAGAACGGCGAGATCATGACTGGAGTCAAAGCCAGACACTTAACCAATTGAGCCACGCAGGCACCCCATTTTTTTTAATTTCGAAGCACCCACTATGTGTTGGAAATACCATGGTGATCAAGACAGAGAAGTCCTCTGGAGCTTACATTCCAGTGGGGCAGAAACATAATAAACAAGAAAATTCAATAATTACAGACAGTTTTAGGTGTCATGCAGAAAGAAACAGAAATAAAATTGAATAGCTGGAGAAGGCAACTTCAGACAGTGTGGTTAGAGGAGGCCTTTCTAAGAAGGTAAAATATTTATCAATGATAGTTTCATAAACAGTGAGTATGAGCAGCCATGTGAAAAAGAAGGTAAATTATTTCAGGCGGAGAGGATAGCAAAGTGCAAATGTAATGAGGAGAGAGGAAATCTCGACGGTTTGAGGATCAAACAGAAAACAAGAGTTCATTCCTGATACGGTGAGCGATTAGAGGAACAAAGAGATCTGTAGTTCATGCAGGTCTTTCATGTAGGATTTCATTCAAAGATGATAACAAGGTAACCTCTTGGGAAGTATTCAGCTTCCCAATATTGAGAGTAACTTGATATGATTTACATTTAAATTAAAAAAAAATCCCAGTGTTGAGGGTAGTCTCAGTGTGATACGTTGGCAGATCAGATGGGGGGAGGGTGGGAAAAGGAAGAGTCAAGGATGATACTTAGGTTCCTGGCTTGTACCTTAAATTCAAGAAAAAGTGGGTGAAATTAGAAGTTAACCACAGTTGTTCAGCCAGAAATGATGGCATGTTGGACCAGAGTGATGCTGGTGGAAAGGGAGCAAAGTGGACAAACTGATTACATCTGATGGCTCTGTAGGGTTGCTCTTACTCTCTGTGACCCAGAGGGTAAGCCTGGTCTATCTGTAAAAATAATGCTTCTTCAAAATCTCATTTCAAAAACTTGCTTAACAGAAGGAAACAGTGCAGTGAGAATGGGATCAAACAGTAGAGACTATGTCAGTAACTGAAAGTTCCACACCTGCCTCAATGTGCATCTTCTGTCCAGGTCTCTTGGAGAACCTTTCTTTGTCTTAATTTTATATCTGACTGCACCAATAAGTAGGCCAACATTCATTTTTTTTAATTTCATTCCAACAGTCTCACTAAAAACCAGAAAGTCTTCAGTTGGTTATCAGACTTATCCTCACTAGCAGGATGAGCACAGAAAAGTGACTTATCTTTTCAGAGCCCCATTTTCCTTATCTGTAAAGTGTGAGCAAAGATATCTATAAGATCACTAGCAGATTTATATAACATGTTAATGTATTGTGCAAGTTATAATAAACCTTTCAAATAGAAAGCAGAATAATTTTTTTAATTTTTAATTTTTTTTTATTTTTTAAGTGTATTTATTTATTTTGAGACAGAGAGCGAGCGAGCACATGGGTGTGGGAGGGGCAGAGAGAAGGGGAGAGAGAGAATCCCAAGCAGGCTCCACACTGTCAGTGCAGAGCCTGATATGGGTATCAAACACAAATTGTGAGATTATGACCTGAGCCAAAATCAAGAGTTACAGGCTTAACTCACTGAGCCACCCATGCACCCTTATAATTCTTTTTTAAAAATATATTTATTTTGACAGAGAGGGAGAGAGAGAGAGAGAGAGAGAGAGAGAGAGAGAGAGAGAAAGAGAGAGAGAGAGAGAGAGAGAAAGAGAGAGAGAGAAAGAGAATGCAAGTGGGGGAGGAGCAGAGAGAGAGGGAGAGAGAGAATACCAAGCAGGCTCCTTGCCATCAGCACAGTCTGATGTGGGGGCTCCATCTCACAGTCAGTAAGATCATGACCAAAGCTGAAATCAAGAGTTGGATGCTCAGCCAACTGAGGCACCCAGGCTCCCCAAAAGGGAGAAGTTTTATAAGAGAAATACATACAATAATAAATGCATAATAAATGTAGTCAGATCTCCACAGAGATCTGTATTTACTTATTTAGTCTTCTCAAAACCCAGATGAGGCAGATAGGGAATACAATTATGCACATTTTATAGATGAGAAAACAAAGGCACAAGATGAAGTAAAATAACTTCTTCAAGATTAAACAGCTGATGAGAGGCAGAGCCTAGTCTGCCCTCTCAAGCAGTGTGACTGGAGTCCTTGCTGATGCTTAAACCAGTGATTCTCCAACTGTAGCTATAGTAGGAATCCTGAAACGGGATTGTTAAAACACAGATTGCTGGGACCTACCCAGACATTTTCTGATTCAGTAGGTTATGAGGGAGGGGTCAGGAATGTGCTTTTCTTACAAATCCCAGGAAGATTTGGCTGCGACTGGTCCCATTGATCCTGGGACCATGCTTTGAGAACTACTGCTAAAAAGGCTGCCTACTTATAATGATCTGAGCACCAAATTCTGGTTTGCGTGTAAAATCAATTTCATTTCATATCATTTCAATATATGCCAAATTTTCAGGAATGAAACTTCTGGATAAATCAACAGAGGATAGTATTTTTTTTTTTTTTTTTTTTTTCTGCTGGGACTTGACCAAGAGTTATCTAGCATCAACATCAAGGTATGGGTTGAATGACCATCTGATGAGATATTTGTATTCTAACTCGCTGAGATTATCTCTGTTTTCAGAGAAAAGGCACCCATCACTTTTCCCGATTCTATAATTTTATGTAGAGACATAATGAGTATCTGAATGTCATATTCTGTTTTCCAGCACATTGATCCATGAGCATTTTAGATGATGAAATATATCTTTGCATTAGAAATTTACTTAAAACATCTTTCCATTTATTCCTTATATTAAATTTGGTATTTTAGTTTTCTTTTTTATTAAATGTATAAGTACCTTATATTATATACACATTTCACTTCACAATGGTAAAGGTCTCTATAAAATATGTTATAAAAATAAAACATAGGGCCTGATCAGTTTGAGAATCACGTAATTTTCCTCCCTGCTAACGGAAAGAGGACCAGCACTTTACTTTGAGGGGGAATAGTTTGTAAATAGTAGATAATTGGAAACAAACTAAATTTAAAATCAAGTTATCTGAGGTTTATTTTTGAATCTCAGTAACTAGCATTGTGACATCTAGTGAGTTATTATGATCTCTGGATCTCTACTTTCCAATACTAAAATTAATCCATTAGACTAAAAGTTCTCCAAGATCCCCTTTTAGTTATCATTCAGTGAACAAAGACTATTTAAACTATCTTCACAATTAACTATGCTACTTGATTACATCTATCAAAGAAATTTCCAACTGGATTGTTCAACTCTTCAATATTGACAACCTAGTAAAAGACTTCATGTTTTAATAAATAACACACTTTGGGGAAACTTCAGAAGGCAATGCTACTCTGTTGGTGTATTGTTAAGTGTGTTACTGTAATTACATAATGTCAACTTTTAATCTCAAGCATAGGGCCATGAAATCTAAAAGGCCACACCCTTGCCTTTGCAGTTTTTGCCTACATTAGAAAGCATACTCACTTCTGAGCTTTCAAGAGCAGTTCCTCTTGCCAAATTGAAATTGGCTTCCAGGCTTCAAAACCAAGATAAGGTTATTTATACAGGGGAGAAAAAAAATTTCCTCTACCCTTCAAAGGTTCTCCTAGCTGGGATAAGAATTAAATCGACATGAAACAGATTAACAGGAGGAAATAAAATGTGATTTTGTATGTATGGGAACCCCACATACAATGATAAGTTGAAAGCCAGAAAGGCAAAATGAGTTATGGACTCCATCCTGAGCTGAGGAATAGGCTAGGGGCCTGGCACATCAAAGGAGAAGGGGACAATTCACAGGGCAATAAGAAGAAGAGAGGATATTTGGTAATTAGATCTTTGCCCTACCATGCAGATAGGTCAGTCAGATAAAATGTATCTCTGGTACTAAGTCTAATTCTGGAAAAGATCCTCAATTAGATTTTCCTAGGTAGTTGAGGGATAAAAAGTTTCTTTCCTTAAAAAAAAATTTTTAATGTTTATTTTATTTTATTTTTTGAGAGGCAGAGCGTGAGCTGGGGAGGGGCAGACAGAAAGGGAGACACAGAATCCGAAGCCAGCTCCAGGCTCTGAGCTGTCAGACCCAGCCTGATGCAGTGCTTGAACCCAGGAATGTGAGATCATGACCTGAGTCTAAGTCAGACACTCAACCGACTGTGCCACCCAGGCACCCCAAAAAGTTTCTCATGGCCAGGTAGGGCCTTGATTGCCTTCAGCTCAAAATAGTCAATATGCCTCAGTGGCATGTTTTGAGGAGACTTACTCTGAACCCCCTCAGTTATTATGCATTTATTTTAAAACCCCAGGACAATTTCTGAGTGTGTGTGTGTGTGTGTGTGTGTGTGTGTGTGTGTGTGTGTTTTGTTTTGTTTTTTTGTTTTTTTTGAGAGAGAAAGAGCCAGAGAGAGAGAGGGAACATACACTAGTGGGGGGGTGGGGGGAGGGAGAGAGAGAATCCCAAGCATGCTCTGCATGCTGTCAGCATGGACCATGATTTAGGGCCTGATCCAGGAACCTGATGGAAATCCATGATCTGAGCTGAAATCAAGAGTGGGATGCTTAAATGACTGAGCCACCCAGGTGCCCCAATTTCTGGGTGTTTTTAAGTCATAATCTAGGGAGACAAAGGTGAATAATGAGCTTATTTATTTGTAACCACTGTGATGAGGGCAAAATACGTGTGCCCTAGAGAACAAGGACACATAAAAGTCTATCTTGTTCATCACTTGCCCTTGATGCTGACACACGGCCTGACACCTAACAGGCTCTGTGTATAAAAGAAGCCCCAACTTCCACCAATAGTCAGGAAAAGTCACAGGAGCTCTCCCAGAAAAGGGTGATATTTAAACTAAGCCATGAGGCACTTGGAAACAGTGTTACGTAATAATTATTGGCAGTCAGACTGGCACACTGGACCTGCTCATAAAACCAGCTTTCTCCTACCAGCTTCCTTCCTCACCCTGGGCAAGTTACTTCCTCTCTCTGGGCCTCCTGCTTTTCATATGTAAAAGAAGGGGTGGAGATCCACAATCTCTGACAGCTTTTGTGCATGTGTGTGAGTACTTGCCTTAACTAAATCCTATAAAGTTTGCAGGGGAAAAAAAAAAAAAAAAACAACTGATACACAAAAACCTGCAAGTTTGCACTCCAACTGAATTCTCTTGTGGATAATAAGTAAACAACGTTAACAGGAAACCAAACAAAACCAAGCAAAAAATTGCTGTGAAACTTTTGGCAAACGGAAGGAAGAGCAATTCTCAAACAGCTGGGGTGCCTGGGGGTAGCAGGCAACGTTTTCCCCAGTGGGTACAAAATAACTGAGTTGGTGAGGACTAACTGGGGAAGGGGAGGGAGTAAAAGAAAACTCCACTTGTTAGATCGCTTCCTCTCTGGGTCTTTTTCACACTTTCTGTCTATTCCCACCCCCACCCCCTCACCTCCGTTGTATGTCTGTCTCTTTCTGATCGTTAGTTGCTGCCTACCGCCGCACATTGTTCCCCCCGGGGTTACTTCTCATGGAACAAAGTCACTGTGGTTCTTAACTCCTATTTGGAGACGTCCCATGGTAATAGACCCTGTCCGCAGGTTCAAGCCAGGCTCTGGTGGAGCTGCGGCCAGGTGCGGAGCTGCGCGCACCCGGGAGCGCGGTACTGCGCCCGAGCGCCCCTCCCCCCGCCCCTGGGGTCCCAGACCCCGCCCCCGCCCCCGCCCCTTGCCGGCCGTGGGTTTCCGGCAGCTCAGGCTATTTTAAGGCTCGCGCTGTGCTGGGTCGCCTCGCTGTGAGCCCTCTGCTCTTCGGTGACGACTTCGTCCTTCTCCTCCCCTCTGGGGCCCCGCCAGCATGGGTCCTAGGCCCCAGTCGCTGCTCGCCGCCCTCCTGCTGCTCCTCGCCGTCGCTGGCCCCGCGTACTGCGACACACCTGCCAACTGCACCTACCCTGACCTGCTGGGCACCTGGGTCTTCCAGGTGGGCCCCGTTGGTTCTCGGAGCGAAGTCAACTGCTCGGTTATGGGTAAGCCGCGGCGCCCCGGCCTCTCCCCCTTCCCGCTTTGGCCCGGGACTCCTTCCTTGCCTTCCCGAGCTCTCTGCCCCCAGCGTCCACGCGGAGCGCCGAGACCCGAGGCCGGTGCTAGTGGGAAGCCAGGATGGACTTGAGGCCCCTTGGGGGTGCCTTTTCCCGCTCCAGGGCCGAGAAGTCCAAGCTGAGCGGCTGAGAACTTCTAATTGCACGTTTCCTTAGCTATTCCCGGGGCCTAAACACTTTTTCGAGAACTTTTTTCCCTTTTTAGTTTTTGGGTTTTGGTTTATTTGGTTTGGAAGAGAGTTGAGACCGTGCAATCTTAGGATCTCCCTGCCCAATCTGCATATTTCTTTAAAGCTGTGCCCATGAAAAATAAGCTCGAATACCGGAGAAAATAGCAAAAAAAGTTTTTTTTCCTTTTGTTAGTTTGTGGGAAAGAGCCTTTTTTTTTTTTTGCCCAGAGTTTTTGACTTACACGTGTGTTGAAGCTACTAGTCTGAGAAAACTTTCGGTATTGGCTCTGCCCTTTTTCGTGTATTGCAGGGAGATAGATAAAAGTACT
>NW_024412411.1:16933937-16949943 GCF_014898765.1 Herpailurus yagouaroundi | reverse complement strand
GATATTTCATTTGTCCTCAGAGAACATAGCTACCCTGAGGACAAAGAATTTAGAGAAGGGAGAAGAAAAAACACACAATCTCTGTCAAAAGAGGCACTCTTGTTCTGCCCAAACCCTTACCACCCTGTGGCATGTGCAGAGTGAGGGAAGCTCTCTGCCTCAATTTCCTTGTCTCAGCAGGAAAAGATTGCCAGGTCATTTGTTACTAAAACAGACCTATTCAACTATTCCAACTCCAGATGACTGTGTGGCATTTTGTAATCCTGGGCATTATAACCACCTTCAGTTTTAAAAGTTGAATTTGAAGGTCCCAAGCAGAAGGAGAACTGTTCTGTCACATGCAGTCTCCTATTTCAGAGTATTCATCTGAAACCTGGAAAAACTAAAGTGTGAAGCCCCCAGATGGACACAGCAGAACCCTTTCAGACAACCTCTGCTTATAAATCGTGCCTTTGACTTTAATCTAGTAAAGACACATGTAGATCCGAGCTCTTATCTTCTGAAGGTTGAAAGCTTAGTTCCTATTGGCACAAACTAGCTTTATAGGATAGAAACCTTGAGTTTGCCTAATAGCGTGGAAGGATTCAGATTATGAGGTTCTGAACTGCTAGAGCCATTGAGAAAGACACCCCATTTCTTCCCTAAAGAGATCATTTCCTTTGTCCTTGTGATATGATAGCAGATCTTTTATATTTTACATTTTCCATTTTTTGACTACCATTTCGTATTCTACCCATTTTTGGCTGTCATTTGAAACATCCCTATTCCTCCTTTTCTTCAGTGTTTGGATGCTCTGGGAAGGTAGGGCTGTACTTTTGGGGGACTCTCTTGGTGGGCCACTGGACATATTTCTGTCTTTTGAGCCTTCACTTCACTGGTTTTCCCGAGACACCTGTGGGAGTGTACAGGATGGAGACTCTGATATCTTCACAAGCCAGACTGGTCCAAATCCGGTGGCATGAAAGGAAAGCAGCTTAAAAATCATGGAAATTCTAGAGACTTCCCTGCCATTTGCAGTCCAAATAATTTTCCTCTGTTGTGCATTATTATTTATTTATTTATTTTTAGGACCACCAGAAAAAAAGGTAGTGGTGCACCTTAAGAAGTTGGATACAGCATATGATGATTTTGGCAATGCCGGCCATTTTACCATCATTTACAATCAAGGCTTTGAGATTGTGTTGAATGACTACAAGTGGTTTGCCTTTTTTAAGGTTAGTTTTGTTGGGAATGCATTTGTATTTTCAGTGATTTGATATCTGAAGCTTCTTCTAATCAGACTCTCAGAATTTTAATTTTAGATTAAGAAGATAACCAGAATTGACACCATTTTTCCCAAGAGATATTAGATGGTGTAATTTTGCCACTTTATTTAAAATTGTGAATTCAGTAAATTAAAAAGAGCTGTGTTTGAATATGTACAACCCATCTGTATTGAAATTTACATTTCGGTAAGTATGACTAAATTTATTTATTACTACACCTTTACTTTTAAATGTTGCCTTAGTCACTTGGCTCTGTACTGAATGTGTAGGAAAGATATGGGCATTATAAATTTCTTTTTCTTGGAATTATTACCCTACCCTACCATTGCTTGTTGACTCTGAAAAATTGATGACACATTCCTCAACTTAATGATGATGGATGGGTTATGTCCCAATACACCCATTGTAAATGGAAAATGTGTTTGATTCCTATCAAACATCATGGCTTAGCCTGCCCTACCTTGAACATGCTCAGAACACCTAAATTGGCCTCTAGCAAAATCATCTAACACAGTCTATTTTATAGTGTGTTGACTATTTCATTGAATTAATTGAATACTGTAATAAAAGGGAGAAACAGAATGGTTGTAAGTGTATCACTGGTCCACCCTTGTGATCGTGGGGCTGGCTGCTACTGTTCAGCATCACAGGAATGTTTCCTACTGCATAGTGCTAGCCTAGGAAAAAATCAAAATTCAAAGTCCGGTTTCTACTGAACGTGTATAGCTTTTACACCATATGTATGTGTGTAGCTTACCAAAGATGGTAAGTTGGACCACTGTAAAGTCCAGGACCATCTGTGTTATAATGTACTAGATGTATTAATGTGAATAACTGCCTTTAGTGAGCTGAGACAAAGAGATAGAGAGCGTGAGTTATGCCTTGGGCTGAAGTAAAATGTAGCTCCGCCAGTCCAACCTGTGTACTTCTTTCACTGGGGAAGAAGCATTGTCCGTTCTTGTATTTTAACACCTTGCTTCCCGTTGCATACATATGCTGAGGTATAATAGCTTATTTAGCACAGATTTCAGTCCATCCCAGATAACTTTCTGAAGTTGGAACTTTTCCTGTTGGCAGAGTATTAACTGCTGTAAGTGAATTGAGGACACAAGCCTGAGACTCGCTGTTTCTTACTATAAATAGAGTATAAACAAAAACAGACTTGCATGGAGTAGGGTTTACAACTTTTGGAACATCTGGTAAGAGTTGGCCAATTACAGGGATCTGTGGGAAAGTGGGGAATGAATCTGTTTAGGATGATGAAAGACAGGGGACTAACAAAAGAGTCACCTCTGAATTTATTGTGATTTTTCTAACCTGGCTTGTGATTTAATCACTGGGCTATGGTGCTACATCTGAGCCAAGTATATTTCTTAGAATAACAACTTTCCTTTTTTTTTTTTTCCTTAACCTTGAGAATCCCTCTTTAACATGAAAAAAGGGAAGAGAGACCAAGAGGAAAAACTTATCCCCCTCGCCTGTATTAGCTGGTTTGATACTCAGTGAGAACTGCTGGTCATGTTTTTTAGTTGGAACCCATGCTTGACCATTTATGAAACGTTTTAATATCACCCCTGGATACTATGTATTTAAAAAAATAGTATCTGTATGAATTTTTAAAATTGTGATACATAGGTGGTAAGCATAATTCACTCTGAATATAATTCTTGGTCTGCTTATTCATGAGCCTAGGGCTTTGCAGACTCCTTGTCGGTACTCTGCTATAGCCCTTCAAAAGTTCTTTGCCTTTGAGGTGAGAACCATTTGCCTATGGAATCAATGTACAAGGAAAGACCTATTCAAGCTAGTTGTTGACTATGTACTCTACCCGCCTCCCCCTTGTCCTTTTTTGCCTGACACTTGGTAGACACTTAGTTGGTAATTTGTTTAAATACTGAAAATGAATCCATGAAGTGGAATTCACTTGAGAAATAGGAGGTTGAAGTGTAAGATGGGAAGTTGCATACAAATAGATGAGTAAGTAAAATAGTTTTACCCATTTGGCTTAGAAAAGTTTTCTTTCTTCCCTTCTGTAGAATGGGAGAAACTGTTGGGCAAACTTCTAAAGTCAGCATTTAATTGCCTGAGCCATAACCAGAAATAGATCTGAGCAGTTTCCTTTTATTAATATTTTTCCATCAGTTTGTCTGCTCTCAGCTTAAATAAGAGTCCAAAGCTGGTAGGTACAGAGGGGACAGCTGGTGGCTGGAGGAGGAATCAGAATGCCTTTTTGTATTTCCCTTGAAATTACAGTGTAAGCACATTGGGTATTTTTCCATAACCTCAGAATGTTAAGTCATGGGTCAGTAGAGAGCCACTTCATAAAGTCAAATAAGGTTTTAAGTGTACTCAACCACAAGTGGGAAGAATCAATACATACACTGTTGTTGGGTAGACCCCTACTTAATCACAGGCTTCTGGATGGCATTCTCTGATTAGGAGCAAGAATAGGAAGAGTGTTCTTGCATTAACTGATTTCAGTATATTTTTTGAAGTGCTTTTTTAAACAGAACCATTATCAGGGCTGTATTTTCCTGCTGAGAAATCAGTCACTCTGACTGGTCAATAGTTAAGTTTTGTGATAGGATCATAATTTTAATAAACAGTAGAATATACATAAGATACTTGGTTTTAAAATTTCTCTTAAGCTAATCAAGCAGTTCTAGATAAACATGTTTTGCAGAGTGAAAGAATCTATGCTCTTTTGGCAAATCCAAGTGACAGAGTAATGGGGAGCTGAGTTTTAAATTTAACAAAAATTATAGAGTGGAATTGACTGTAGATAATAGGAAAGGCAAATATTTTTGGTGACACTGGCTAACACAAAAAGCTTGCTGGATTTTTACCATAAGTATCAGGGCATTTCCTGCAGAAGTACCAAATTAGGTGTCTAATTCAAGAAAAACACAAACGTCTTTTTTTAATAAGATTTCTTTTCTTTTTTTTTAAATTTTTTTTTTTTTACTCTTTATTTTTTATTTTTGAGACAGAGACAGAGCATGAACAGAGGAGGGGCAGAGGAGGGAGACACAGAATCTGAAACAGGCTCCAGGCTCTGAGCTGTCAGTACAGAACCCAACACAGGGCTCGAACCCACGAACTGTGAGATCATGACCTGAGCCGAAGTCGGACACTTATCCGACTGAGCCACCCAGGCACCCAATAAGATTTTTTTTATTTATTTATTTTTTTTAAGTTTATTTTAAGAGAGAGGAGGAGAGAGCAAGTGTGTGTGAGCAGGGAAAGGGCAGAGAGTGCGCGAGAGAAAATCTCAACCAGGCTCTGTGTAAGTGCAGAGCCCCATATGGGGCTTGATCCCATGAACCATGAGATAATGACCTGAGCTGAAATCAGGAGTCAGCTGCTTAACCATCTGAGCCACCCAAGCACCCCAACCAAAAACCTGTTAATGTCACAGAGCTTTGGTCATTTATTCTACAGACTTAGAAAATATCTTTTAAATGAAAATTTATTTTTGAAAAGGTAGAATTATCAAGATGTAAGCAGTATTTGTTATTTAGAGTGTCTCATGTAAACTACAACGTGGTGTTCAACCTACCACTGTTAAAGAAATACCTGACATTTTTGCCATGAATATCTACTATCTATATGTTCTTAGTCTGCAAATCAATTGGATTCCCAGATCTCTATGTTGACTCATACTAGGCCCTACCACTTGTTTCCTTTTGTCCTTTTCAGATATGCCTTCATTAGATTACATATTTGCATTAGATTGTTTCTTGTTGCTGTTAGCATTTGTTGAACAGGTGATGCATGTAGGATATTGTTAGCTCTGTTCCACGCAGCCCAGTAGGGCCGACAGCTTCCACATCATTCTCCCTGCATTCCAACTTTGAAGCAATTGTGATACCACTACTGTTGGTAGGAATTTGCTTTATTTAGTTCTCAAGCCTCACCTGGAAGGTGGGCATTTTTCATAATCTAAGTTTTTGTAAGCTGTTTCTTTTCCCCCCTTGGTTTTAACTGCTTGAGAAATTGGGAGTGAAGTGGGGATAATCTGTTGTTGAATAGGACTTCAAGCTAGATAAAAAGCTTGAAAGGAAATAAATCTGGACACTGAATTTTCATTCCTGGATAGTTTGAATTTGATAGGAAGCACTAGGTATATATTCTTAAAAGGTATATTTTTCTACTCCCCTTCCTGCATACATACATTCAATTATCTGAAACATTATGGGGAGTTACAATCTCAGATGTATTTAGGGCTCACCTGGGCAGATACCTAAGCATTTGAAATGACTGTAATGTAAAACAGTAAGGAGTAATAAGATCAATGGCAAAATGGAAACTGTCTTAGAGGCATTCATACTCAGTTTTTTAAAAAAACAGTGTACTGGCCAAAGTAAATGACAGGACTATCTGCAGGCTAGTTTCTAAGAGTTATCAAATTTAATAGCATTACCATTGGCTTATAATTGGTATGCCCAACAAATTTGTATCCCTTCAAAGTATCTGCAGATCAAAAGCAGCCAACCTCTTTTTTTTTTTTAATTTGTGTGTGTGAGAGAGCGACAGAGAGAATATCTTTTTTTTTAATTTTTTTTTCAACGTTTATTTATTTTTGGGACAGAGAGAGACAGAGCATGAACGGGGGAGGGGCAGAGAGAGAGGGAGACACAGAATCGGAAACAGGCTCCAGGTTCTGAGCCATCAGCCCAGAGCCCGACGCGGGGCTCGAACTCACGGACCGCGAGATCGTGTTAACTGACTGCGCCAACCACGCGCCCCAGAGAGAGAATATCTTAAGCAGGCTCTGCTCCATGCTTAGTGCAGAGTGTGATGTGGGACTCAATCCCATGACCCTGGGTTCATGACCTGGGCCAAAATCAAAAGTCAACCAACTGAGCCACTCTGGTGCCCCCAAAGCAGCCAACCTCTTGTATGAAAACAGAATATAACAAAACAGGATGTTAAATAATGGCTGACTATGTGTTGGGTGGATAAGTGTTTTTTTTTTTTTTTTATGCTTTTATGTACTTTATTTTTTATCATCACGTGTAAAGCTCCTCTGTACCGCATCTTCTCTAATGGCACAGAGGAAGGAAGTCCTATGAGCGAAACTGAGTTCCAAAGAAAACCCTCAAGTTAAATAACCTTTTCCTGCTTCCCATTTCACTTTCTCTGAGGCTGCAAAAAAGGAACAGTAGAGCAGGAACTCAGACTTCATTTTGAAGATTAAGCCACTCACGGGTGGAGAAGATGTGTTGAAGAGAAACTAGTCTTCTGACTGAAAATTTTATTTTAGGCCTGGCAAGCAAACCTTATTGATCTCTAACTGCGTTTTTGTTTGCAACCCACTAGTCTTGGTGGAACTTGAAGCTAAAAAAGACTTCCATGGTTCTTTCTTTCTTTCTTCTTTTTTTTTTTTTTAAGTTTATTTATTTTGAGAGACGACTGGGGAGGGGCAGAGAGAGAGAAAGAAAAGAAAGAGAGAGAGAGAGAAAGAAGAGAAAGAAAGAAGAGAAAGAATGAATGAATCTCAAGCAGACTCTGCACTGTCCGCATAGGGCTTGATGTGAAGCTCAAACTCACAACTGAGATCATGACCTGAGCCAAAACCAAGAGTCAGATGCTTAACCGACTAAGCCACCCAAGCGCCCCTTCCATGGGTATTTCTATATCAGGTTGGCTCTTGAAACGAGTGGTATGTTGGGAAATCCATACCAGGGAATTTATTTGCACATTTTGTGTGCTAGTGACTTGTAAATTTCAAGCTTGTCACATCAGCCAGAAATGTCAATCATGTTTCTACAGTTAAGAATTTGGGAATCTTGTAATGTTTTTTTTGTTTTTTTGTTTTTTTGTTTTTACTGTGCTTTCTGGGTTCATTTTTAAGATCTAACAGTTTAGCTTTTAGAATACTTGTTTTTAGCCTAATTTACTTGTTTTAGTATAGATTTAGCATACTGAGATCCAGATGTTGTCTTTTTTTTTTTTTAATTTTAACAACTTGAGATTTACTCTTGAGTATTTCATTTTATGGAAAGAATCAGAAATTTAACAATCCAAGCCTAGTTTTGTTTTTTTTTTCATGGTGATGCTTAATTGTAACAATGACTTAGTTTACCATTGTGAACTCTTCATAGGATGTCACTGATTTTATCAGTCAGTTGTTCATGCAGCTGGGAACTGTGAGGGTACATGATTTGAGACATCTGAGGAACAAACTGGGTGAGCTCCACTGAAATTTTTAACTTACTAAAGAGCCAGCTTCCCTCCTCCGTGGTGGCTTATGCAAATTACTATTTGTTTATTCATCTGGGAAAGGGAGATGAAGACTGGAGAGATTAGGGTTTTCTTATACATTTCTTGCTTGAGCCTGCTTCTTGCTTTGCTACTTCTTACCTGCCTGCACTATTTTATGTGAGTGATCTTTCACTTTAGTTTATTCTGTTTGCAACACATCGAATTGGTTGTCGCAAGTATGATGCTCATAACATAAGCAGACATGAACCCAAAAAGGTAGAGACCCAGTTAAGAAAAAGTTAGCTCACAGTCACTAAACTTATTTGAAGTAGTTACACTGCCTCAGGTTGCTCATTTTTTTCCTAAAAGACTCCAGAGGGAACCATGTGAAGCTATGGCATATTAGGTCTGTTTTCTAGTAGAGAGGGTGGCTCTTCCAGAGAAATTCATCTGCCTGGCACTCATCACTGTGAGACATCACCCATCTTTTGAAACTGACTCCTTTTCAGAACAGAGACTACTGACTAGGAATAAGAGCGTCTTTTTCACTTTTGACATTCTTCTCACACTTAGAAAAGGTGTTTTTTAAAATTTTAATCTTATTTTAGAGTGCACGTGTGTGCGGTGTGAGCACAAGCAGGGGAGGGGCAAAGGGAAAGTGAGAGAATCTCAAACAGGCTCCTTGCTCATCACAGAGCCTGACATGGAGCTCAATCCTACAACCCTGTGATCATGACCTGAGCCAAACTCAAAAGTTGGATGCTCAAGAGACTAAATCACCTAGGCTCCCCAAAAAGATGTTTAAATCATTACTCTCACTGGATCCATAAATTTAGAGGTCTTAAAACTTTTTATGGAAGGGGCGCCTGGGTGGCTCGGTTGAGCATCCAACTTCTGCTCAGGTCGTTATCTCATGGCTTGTGAGTTCGAGCCCCAGATCGGGCTCTGTGCTGATGGCTCAGAGCCTGGAGCCTCTTCAGATTCTGTGTCTTTCTCTCTCTCTCTCTGCCCCTCCCCCACTCACATGCTGTCTCTCTCTGTCTCTCAAAAATAAATAAACATTAAAAAAAATTAAAAAACTTTTTATGGAAAAAGGGTGGTTAGAGAGTAAAGTTGATAGGGACTTAACTGTTCCTTGCATTTTTTTTTTTAAGATTTTATTTTTAACTAATCTCTACACCCAACATGGGACTCAAACCTTCAACCCTGAGATCAAGAGTCTCATGCTGTACTGACTGAGCCAGCCAGACGCCCTACCATTCCTTGCATTTTAACACAATATTATTTCCCCTTTCCTCTTTCCCTACTTCCTTTACTTAGCTCCTAAGTAAAAAAGAGCTATGAAAAAGGGAACTGGGATAAGTGTTGAAATTTCCATAGCTTTATCCTTATCAGTGTTTTCCAAACTGTTAACAGACCCCTAGTGGCCCACACATGTGCTGGGTAGGCTTACTCATCACTTGTCACTGTATCTTGTTAAACTCCAGAGGTTGTTCTAGGCAGCCACTATTAACAGATCAAAGTGAAAATTAGAGCTGAAATTAATAAGCTCTTTTTTCCCTGAATTCCTGGTAGTTGAGTAAGTATAGATTGTGTAGTTTCCCTTCTTTCAGAATCTCAGGATCTTTTATAGAGTGGATGGTGGTAGCTTTGGAGGAAGACAAAATAGGAAACTTGCCCAAAATAAGCTACCCGTTTTTTCCTCACAAAAAATAAGGTATCTTCAGAATGCAGTTGACAAAATTCTGTCTTAAAACTCTCTCTCTTCCTAATAATTAAGGAATGCCTCTATTAAAAGATAAACCCCCTTAGTGTTTGCTCTTAGTAAGTGGGATAAATAGAGGGATAAATACCTGGAAATACAGATCAAAGCAGCATTAAGCCTCCATTTAGGTTTCGTAAGGAATGCATGGTAACCTATCTATCTAGGATGCTGGATTGGCCTGTTTCTTTTAAGTATATTTCAAAATTATATTCGATTCATACAGTGGTAGTTGATTTCAAATGCCTCTGCATGTGCTTCTTGAGCATGTTGGCTGCATGCATGATACATGTTGCTTAAGCTTTCAGCTTTGGAGAATGGCAGCTTTTGTGAATGTCTTAAATAGCATTAAGATTTACCAGCATTTCAAATACTAGCACTGTTGTTTTTTTTTGTTTTGTTTTGTTTTTTGAGGGGGTTTTTCTTTTTTTTTCTGAAAAGAAATTAATATGATTAAACATTCTTAAGAGACCATCTGATTCTGGTTGGCTTGTAACTCTAGTTTTTATTGTCTTTTAGTTATTAAATAGAGCATCTGTTGAGGGGCTCTTTTAAAACAACAACCAAAAACAGACTTTGGGGCTAAGAGGCAGAGCAGCATGCAGCCGTGGACCTTCTTACCTCTAACAGCTAGCCGAGGCCTCTAGCAACTACATTCCCCTTCTGGAGTCTTTCTGTGCATGTAAAATGCTGAGGAGTCCTGGTGACCTACCTCCAAGGCAGCTGCCCTCCTGAACCATTTCCCTGGAAAGCAGCAACCGCCATTTTGAAATGTGAACAACCAGAGACTACACAGGAAAAAGAAAGACATCTGGAAGTCTTAGGTGGCTTCACCATTCAACCTTTGAATGAAAGGAACTATATGAAACTCGAGTTTTTCCCTTTTGAATATTTTTCTGTTGAAATGATTTTTCCAAACTCATTAGGATTTGAATTTTGTGTTGTATTTTGTTCATAGTGCAAATTTTATTCCCAGTTAAATTATCTTCTTGTGTGCCTTTCTTTCTTTAATTATCTTGACGAACCACAGGACCCATTGTAAGGAGAAATTAATGCTTCAGGATATCTTGAGATGCACAGATGTAAAGGGTAGAAAGATCATTCTACAGAAGACCTGTTTGGGGGACAGGTTTCTGAGATAAGTCAAACCACAGAAGGGTATCCTTGTAGATCATAGGCCTGTAGTACCCTAGCTAGAAAGATGGGGTGATTAATACATTTTTTTGTCTGTTTTTTTGATTAGGTCCCAGTTTTGTACTAAGAACTTGACATATATTACCTTACAAGATCTTATGAAGTAGATATTACTAGCTTCATTTTACAGATAGGGAAAATTAGTCTCTTACTGGGCATCTAATTGTAAAATGACAGGGGCTAGCCTTTCAAGCCTGAGGACCTCCCTGGGGCTAAAGGATAAAAGAAATAATGGTACTTGAGTGACAGACATTTCAGGGGATTTTTTTCTGGAGACTCCCAGTTCATAAGCATCATGAATGTTTAATGGAATGAAATACGCATTGCATTGGCTTCTTTTGAAATGGTTTACAGCTTATGTTTCCTTACCAAATTAGGCTATTCTCTTTCTTTCCTAAACCAGGGTCCTTTCATTCAAGATGAAAACTTACCTTCTCTCCTTTCGTGTTCTTAGAAAGGAAGGTTCTGAAAAACGTCACATTAAGTAACCTTGCCTAGTTGACTTCTCTTAATTACACTGTTGTTCTTATTGATTGCTATCTTTTAGCTCTTTCCTGCTAAACAGTGGACTAGTTTCCTGCTCAGTTGTTCAGAATTGATGAATATCAGCCTCAGCAGGCTGAAAATTTGGAACCATACCTAGTCCCTATTTTCTGGAGGGCTTTTCTCTTGTATCTGTGCTTGAATGGAAGAATCTCTAGATATCAGATTTTTATCATTTTATTGGTTCAGAGAACTTTTTATGACCTCTGAGTGGCCACTGGTCTGCTATTCTGGAAAGGTTATGTCTTAAAAAGGTGAAGTAACTGTATACCCAACTACTTCTACCTGGATACTTTTATCACCCTACCTCTGGACCTGATAATTCATTACTCGGGGCCTTGATGCCACCTCTGTGAGACCTTCCCTAGCTCTCTCCATTGGTGAGAGAACTGCCATTGTTTTGGTTCACATCGTGCTTGCAGTTGCCTCTGCTCAGGTAATTCTGCATTAACTGCTGTAATGGAGTGATTTGATAGTGTGTCTTCTTCCATACTGAAAAGCTGTATGTCAACCTGTGTATCTTCAGAACCTGATTACATAGAACTTTATAAGTGTTTGGAAAACTGACCACACTTCTCTTGTCTTTTCAAAGACTTTTCACAAGTAATATCAGCTTACATAGATGTAATTCTTCTGTATTCCAGGAGCACAATCAGAAATGATGCTATGTTTATATTTCTGGTTCTGTGCCCTAAAAATACATATCAGGTTACCTGTCTCCAGGGTTCTAAAAGAGTTGTATTTTTCAAACTAATTTTCAGGATGTAAAGTGACAAAGCAGCTAATGTGTGTAAGAATGTATTTAATATGGAATTTGAAACCACCTCTACGAAAGTTTTTTTTTTTTTTTCCTATTTCTCTGAGAAACTTTGCATCTAAATGTTTTGCTAATGGAAAAGAAGACTTGGTAGGTACAAAATTACAGATACTCGTGTTAGCAGGTGTCCTAAAATAATACCGCTTTGCATTTTCTGTCACAATTGTTTGTCTGCTCTGATCTTTAAACTCTGAGGGCAGGGATCAACTCTGTACTACTAACCATTTTATTCCCTTTGTATAATGTGATGCATGATAAATAATAGGCCTTCAATAAATGTAGAAGAAAGAAAATTGAATAATATATCATTGTATTGTCTTGTTTTATTGACATGTTTCTGGGTATATTGTTACCTTTATGTACTTAAGAGTCTGTAGTGGACCCTCAGGCCATATTTGTTGAATTGGGGTGGTAGAAAACAGTGGAGGATTTTAGATTTTATTCTGTTCATTTATTTACATTTTAATTTTTGTATGAGACTAGAAAAACCAAGATAGGGCTCAAAGTTAAAAACAGTAAAGTTGTAACTTTGAGAATTACTAAAAACTAAGTTAGCTGTCGGGGTAGATAGCTTTATGATGGCAGATTCCGCACAGCCTGGAGTGCTGTGGGCTGTCCTGTTCCTTCCCCCATTTCGGTACATTGAGAGGCACCAGCCAAAGGTTAGATTAGGTGAACTCTCAGATTTGTTCAAATCTCCCAGTTTAAAAATTTATGAACGAGGAAGTGAGGAATGAGCCAAGAGATTTTGACAACTGTATTGAATGATAAATTGCTATTTTAACTAATTCTAGAACCTATATTTTGGTTTAACCTGAATGTGTTTTAAGCACTGGAAATAAATGAATTCACTTCCACATACAAATCTGTCTTTACTTCAGTAAAATCCTGGAAGGTATTTGGTTACAACCACTGTAATGATTTCTTGGCAGTTTCGAAATTCATTGAAATTCAACTTTTCAAACAAATGGTTAAATCTAGTTAGGTAGAAAGCTAGAGCTAATCCTTGAAGCTGGCAGAGGGGAGTTTGTTTCTTTCTGAGGAAATATGTGGTACTCTTGGGTACGTCTGGGAAAATAACAACTTAGTAAAAATGTGCCTTGTTTTCTTTCGTTGATGCTTTTTACACTCCAGACCTGACAGCAAATGAAAGCAGTTAATCTGTATACAGGAAACAGGGCAGAACTCAAGTAAACATGTTTTGTTATTCAGTATTGCTGGAAATGTACTATCTCTGCATATATGCTTTACCATTAAATCATTGAGCTTCACGCCAGGTGTCTTTTCCTGAAATGTTGAATGATCTTGATGGATAAGACATGGTTCTCCAAATTTTTTGTCATGTATTCCACAGTGTGTAAAGGTACATTTAAAATATTATATACGTGTACTGCCGTACTGATGTTTGCTATCAAACACATGAGGTAATATTAAATGATTAAATATTTGTCACAAAAATGGGTTTTGCCAAAATATATTCCACAATGATATTCTTTGAAAATAATACAAAAAGCATGCTTCATTATCATAAGAATCCGTTACCTATAATTTTCATTACTGAAAGTTTTCCACATTTGGAAGCACAATTTTCTAATTAAAATCTTTAAAAGATGTTAGTAGTTTTGATCCATTTTATTAAAAGTATGAAAGTATCACAGGTTTAGTAAAGTCTGGAAGTCCTGTTGGGTATTAGGGGTGGTGACAGTTTAATGGACTATTTTTTTTAAATTGGGGTAGAGCTAACACTGTTCTGATAGTGTCAGATTCGACAGCTCTCTGTTATACCATGCTCACCACAAGTATAGCTAGACAGATTTTAAGTGAAACGTGTTTTATTGGTAACTAAGATTAAAAACTGAACACTGCTGTGATGGAACCATTAGAAAACATCTGATTTCAGAAACTTGTATTTGCCTGACAACTTCTACCAGGAACAGGGCAAAGGTAAGCTTTGTCAGTATTCTTACGTCTGCTTATATTAGTATTTGCAAATTGGGGTTCCTCTGCAAGTATTTTAAGCCACTTTGTTTGTGAAAATTGGCTTCATTAAATCAGATAGGTACAGAAATTAGTGTAAGCAGGCCCATGTAAAAAGGATATCCTGTGTCCTACCCATCACATGTGTAGCACACTGTGCCTGGCAGGTGAACTTCTGACCTTGACACTGAGCGGTGGCATCGGTTGCTTTGTAAATTAAAGAACAGTGGAAGTTGTTTCTCAATTTTATTTGTATATAATTACAAATGTAAAAAAAAAATGTTTTTCCCAATGTTCTAATGGATCATCTTTCATCTCATTTTGGAAACCACTGGTTGACAACCAGTATCAACTGTTCAGGTGACAGATTGGGCTTAGTGTTTAAGTTCTTTGATGGCATAGTTACATCTTAAAACAACTTCTGTATCCCCCGTGGTAACAGATAATCATACTTCTGTTGCTTGTTTCATGTTCCTAACTTTTTAAACTCATCAAAGTTACAATGTCATCTTTATCCTTCAAAGGTATCCAGTGTTGTAGGTATCATTCCCACTATCAGGTGAAGAAATTGGGGCTCTTTAGTTGTGGTTTGCTGAAGGTTACATGAATTATAAGTGGCAGAACAGGATTTAAAGGGCAAAGCCCTTTTACGAGACTGCCTATTTCTGATAGCCAGTGTATTACATAAAAGTTAAGTATTCAAATATTTGCCAAGTATATTAATCAGGGAAACCATGGAACAAGGTCATTTTAAACTTCTAAAATATCCCAACCTGTTCTTTTTCAATCAGTTAAATACGTAACAGTAATGATAGTTGATGAAATGAGTGGGAGCTTGAAGAGGGGTTTGAGAATGTTTGGCGACCTTGGGTAATTTTGAAGAAGCAAATGGATAGCTAGTAAATCCTAGTAGTTTTCTAAACCTAAATGCTAGCGTGTGGAATTTACATTTTATGAAATTATCTGTTGAAATTGGCGTGAATGAATGGAAACTTAAATTACACCATCTGTGCAGGATGGTATTCGGACACTGATGTTTATATAAATGAAATAAATGAAAACCCTTAAAAATACTTTGGCTATATTTCAAGCTGGATAGTGTGGCCAAAACTTCAGCTTCTTAATTGGTAATAATGTCAGAATCACATAAGAACTATTTCACAATAGCAAAAATGACAGATACCGTGAGAACGTTCAAATCAAGAAAATAACATGAACAGCATGTGGTCCTTTCAAGGTATAAGGTACTGACTAGTCGGCTTCTAGAGTGCTCAATGCTTCTTCTACTGAATCCTGCACAGATTACATGGTATTACAACCCCGTCCTACCTTTTATAAAGTAATTTCAGGGTCTCTGTGATATCTTAGAAGCACTGCACTATTAATTACAAACTTCGTATCTTTTCTGAGTTTCTTGTGTTATTGCTAAAGAGGACTTGGCATTTGTTGTTCTTTCTCTTATTCATTTATTCACTCATTCCATAACTAATTGCTTCCTAATGCCAGTTTCCTACTTCCTGAATAAACAATCCTATTCTCACAGTGCCTTTTTTTTTTTTGAGGCGAGAACAACCTCATAAGCTGCTGTGAAAGTGAAATGAGTCAATATATGTAAAACAGAGTATATGAGGTGGAGTCTACCATCATCCTGATATTATAGATGAGGGTGCAGAAAGGATAAGTAACCTGCTTAGGATCACACAGACAGTAAGTGTCAGAGCTGGATATAGTCTAGGAAGTCCAGCCTGAAGACCATGTCTTTGACCTTTGCTCCCCATCAAAAAACCTTGGCAAAAAAAAGGTAAAAAGATTGAATTAGAAAATTACCATTAGGGTTGCTAGAGAATGTAAGTGGCCCTTACAGGGCTGTGAACAGCAATTTGGACTTTACTCTTGAGAGTCTGTTAATCTTCAACTTTTTTTTTTAAAGGAAACAGTGAATAAGTAATGATCCTATAACTTGTGAACCCATGTTTGAATTCTCTCCTCCATTTACTTTGCAAAGCATGTAATTTTTTTTTCTTTATGAAAAGAGTGATGCCTATTATCCCAAGGAATCCTTGTGAGGCTCGAATGATACAGATGGAAACTCTGCTGCATGGTTTCTTGGTATCTCCTCTCTGTTTTTGGAGTTGGCTAGTATGTTTACTTCTCTAGCTCTTTGTGAAAAGACAGACTATATGAAGTGGTGTGTGGTATTGGGAAGAGCCCTTGGTTTTTTTTTTTTTTTCTTTTTTTTTT
>NW_024412411.1:16744188-16933837 GCF_014898765.1 Herpailurus yagouaroundi | reverse complement strand
TTTGGGACAGAGAGAGACAGAGCATGAACGGGGGAGGGGCAGAGAGAGAGGGAGACACAGAATCGGAAACAGGCTCTAGGCTCCGAGCCATCAGCCCAGAGCCTGACGCGGGGCTCGAACCCACGGACCGCGAGATCGTGACCTGGCTGAAGTCGGACGCTTAACCGACTGCGCCACCCAGGCGCCCCAAGAGCCCTTGGTTTTATAAATTCTAGTTTGACTACTTATTTTGTCCCCTGAGACTATATTATCTCGGTTTCCTTGAACTTAGAAGATGTATGAGTGATGGGTAAGATATTTATCAAAATGTGAACTGATAAGGTGCTATAGTTCATAATGTTGATAAAAAATACAGAGTCCTTAAAAAAATGTGGTAAGAAACTTCAGCAAAATCAGTCATGCTTTGGTGAATTTTTTCCCCCTCTATCAAAATAACAAGTCAGCCTTCCCATCACCGGGAAAGTTCATTTGGTGTTAGACATGATGCTTGTAACTATGACTCATTTGTGCCAACCAGGTGAGCAAAACCACACTGTTGAAAAACATGGGGCCCAGTTCTTCTCACTTGAATGCCCCTAACTCTTTTGGTATTAGGGGAAAGTTATTTCATCTGTGATCTAAATTCTGCCTAGATGGGGAAGTTTCCCGGGCTTCTCCAGCATGGTTAGCTTCTTGAACCACATGATGTTGTAATGAATTATTTGTTTCTTTCATTGAATTGTGAACCTCTTAAGGGCTAGGGCCACATCAATACATTTATGTATACATGCCTAGTACCTTACACTGATGCCTGAGAAATAGGTGGCCAATAAATATTTGATAAATAAATGAAAGACCTTAGCAAAATACTCAATAAGTTCTATAAATAATTTTTTTCAAGTGTAATAGTAATTCCAAAACAGATGAGTGTTAACAGCCTCTAACAACACTTTGACCATCTCTCATAGGCGTCCTCTTCCAGGACTTTGTAGGCTATGAGTTTCATTCTTAGGAAATTTTTTAATTTATTTTTTTTTAATGTTGATTCATTTTCGAGAAAGATGGCACATGCATGTGCACAAGTGGGATAGGGGCAGAGACAGAGGGGGATGATCTGAAATAGGCTCTGTGCTGACAGCAGACAGCTCCCTGTGGGGCTCAAACTCACCATGAGATCATGACCTGAGCCAAACTTGGACACTTAGCTGATGGAGCCACCCAGGCACCCCAAGAATATTTTTTAAAGTGAATAATTGTATATAACAGTCCTCATTTTATAAACAAGGAGATTCTACCCAGAGACTGATTTTGCCTTTTATTCCATTTTTGAAAGTTCTTTGCATTTGTATTCAACTTAAGTACTATCTTATAATTTTTTTTCTTAACATAGGTTTTCTACAGAGGTCGATAAATTTTTTCTTATAAGGTCAGGTAGTAAACATTTCTGGCTTTGTGGGCCTTAGGTATTCTAAGGTGGCTACTAGTTCTGCTGTAGTATGGAGGCAGCCATAGACCATATGTGCACAAGTGGTTCTGGCCGTGTTCAATAAAACTACATTCATAGAAGCAGGCAGCCGTCTGTCCTATAGAACTCACATTTATCATTTAAAATGCTGTATAATACTCCTTTATTTTTATACATGAACATTTAGGACACAGTTCTTGGTTTTAACTTTTCTGTTGCAATGAGTGTCTTCCTACGTGTAGTATTTTTTTTTTTTTCATTTATGTGTATCTGACATATTTTGTAAGGTACATTTCAAGAACTCTTTAAAGTCTTGTCAGACTGCTTTCTGAAACGGCAGAGGTGGGGGAGCCTTGGCTTAACCCCACCTGGCCTGTCTGACCACCACACTGCAGAGAATGGAACACGATCAAGAGCCTGTGCCAAAGAGATACTGAAAAGAATGCTAAGGGGTTTAGATTCCATCAAATGAGGTACCAATATTAGTGTGTTTTTGATCTATAAAAATAGCAGTTACATGTGGTTTTGATTTTAATAAATATAAATTTTACTGATCTTTTTATGCAACACACCGTCTAATGTTGCAGCTTGGTCATATTCTAAGGCCTTTGTTTCAGTGTTTCTCATCCTGAGTTGGGGCTTTAGCAGGGACATGAGCAGGAAGCTGAACTCACACAGGTGAAGACATGCTTAGCCAGCTGTGGATAGACAGGTTTCACAATCTCATGAACCACCAATACGGATGCAGAGTATAAATCTATGTGAGTAGTCCATACTCACTTATCCTGTGTTGTATAGCTTAGTGGGTGGTGAATCCCAAGGTTCAAATCTAGTTTTTTTGGATTCTAAGGCCAAGCATTTTTAACTCCATTCGTAAATATGATTTGAATTCAGAGAGAGTCTGATGCAAAGGTAATTCTACCCTTAGGTATAGTTTAGCCCATGCATTCCTCTAAACGCAGGGGTTGCAAACCTTGGGCCTGGTCTTGTAAATAAAGTTCTACTGGCACACAGTCTACTTCATTCATTTCTGTGTTTCCTATACAACTTTTATATTGCGGTGGCAGAGTTGAGTGGTTTTGACAGAGGCCTTATAGTTAGCAAGCCTTCAAATGTTGTTTCTCTGGCTTTAGAAAAGTTTGCCAACCCCTGCACACAGGTAAAGTGATACCTGTTTTGTTAGGAGTTCGCAAACTATAGCCTGTGAGTCAAAAATAACCTATGTACTTTTCGAAAGAAAAGTATTGCAATTCAGCTGACTGCTGGCAATTTGTTTATGTGTCATCTGACTGCTTCTGTGCTTTTGTTCCAGTAAGTCAGTGCCTGAAATTGTGCCCAAGACCCTCCTCATTGAAATTTAGCATGAATTTTCCCTTTCTTCCTCCTACATTCTGGGCTTTCCTTCTCCATGAGGAGATGTTATAACATGAGGGTTTGTAAGCTCAGGAACCTATGTATTTGAGTTCAAATCCTAGATCTATCACATTATAGGTGTTCAGTATTAACATTGGAATAGGACAAGGGGCCATATTAATGAAATATAATGGAGAGAATATTAATAATCAGGTTACTTTTCTCCCCCATAATCAGATTATCCTAATAAATTGTGAGGTTGACAGGAAAAAGGATTTTGTTTAGTTCTATGGAAATTTTTCATCCTTTATTTTTGTAGTTTGCTGGAGTACATCTTCTTTGAGTAGAAAAGTATAGTCTGACAGTTGAACGGAAATTTGTTTCTGCCGTGTAACTGCTCTGTTATTTTAGGAGCTACATACCCTCTCTCAGCCGAGCCTCCACTTACTTGCTGGTAAAATGGGCCTGTTGAAGGCTCTTTCCCCATTGGCTTAGTGAGGACTACATGGGGAAACTATTGTAAAATGCCTGCCATGGGGCAGATGCTCTAAAAATATTAGGTTTTTTCCCCCTGATTTTCATTCCCAGAAATATTTTGTTATGCAAATTTTGTTTTTTGGCAGTCAGTTCCTGCAATCATAGAAAAGTTTATTTCTCCTCCTTTTATAGAGTAATTCTCAGAATGTAACCTCTCAGGGTGAATTTTTTCTTTTGGTTGGCAGAGGCTGGTTCCCAAGATGAAAGGACTGTGAATGGGAGCCGGGAAAAGGGACCTGACAGATGAGTACAGATCCATTTGCTTGACGTTTCCTTCCCTTACTTGGTTGCAGTATGAAGAAGAGTGCGGCAAGGTAACCAGTTACTGCCAGGAGACCATGCCTGGATGGGTGCACGATGTGCTGGGCCGGAACTGGGCTTGCTTCACGGGAACCAAGGTGGGAAGTACCTCTGAGAATGTGAATGTGAACACAGCACACCTTGAGAGTCTCCCGGAAAAGTGAGTTGTTACAAGGGAAAAATACACTTAGTTTTATAGTATGTAGAAGGATGCGTCTATGTTAATTCTTGGAAAACATTATTTTGATGATATACAATTTATTTAGCATAGAAACATAGGCCATATTATATAAAACCTAACTGGAAAAACATGTTGAGTAATGGAACGGAGAGAAGAAAATATTTTTTCCAAGAGTAATGGACCACTGATGGCTTTCAAGAAAATTTATATGAAGGACCATAGAATTGCAGTGCCAAAGAAAGAAAAGAGCGGTTTATCATTGCCATGTGATTGCTTAACACTTGTACATGCCAATGTTTATGTTGCAACAAATCATAGGTGATACTAATTGAACATAACTTTTAAACAAGGGCAGTGAGTAACTGAACTGACAGTTCTTAGTAGTGATGTAGCAGTGTATTAGTTTGCTGGGGCTGCTGAAACCAAGTGTCACAGACTGAGTGGCTTAAGCAACAAGAATTTCTTTTCTCACAGTTCTGGAGTCTAGAGTCCAAGATCCACCATGTCAGCCGGCTTGGTTTCTTGTAAAGCCTGTGTCCCTGGCTTGCACACAGTGTCCTTCTCACTGTGTCCTTACATGTCACCCCTCAGTTTGTTTCCTAATCTCTTTTTTTCCTGAGTGCACCAGTCATATTGGGTTTGGGACCACTGATAGGACCTCATGTTCCTGTAATTTCCCTGTTAAAGGTCCTGTCTCCAAATCACTTTCCGAGGAAGTTTAGACTTGAACCTATGAATTTTGGGAAGACACAATTCAACTTACAATATGCAGTGAAAGTTTTTGTTAAGCAAGGTCCAGGTTAAGTAACTGTGAACCACACAAATGAGAGATTTCAGACTTTAGTTATTTGGAAGGAAAAGATAAATGGGTATTATTGGTAGCAGCCTTTTCTGTTTTATTTAGTTGTGAAATCCACTAAAAGTACCCATGAATAAATTTTCCCAGGCCAGGCCACATGGGCAGTGAGTGATCCTACAGTAGAGAAGTTGGGGATGTGGTTCTGAGGTAGAGACAATGGGGACAGGAGTTTAAAGAGGACAAGTTGCACTTGTCTGGGAAAGTACTCATAAAGATCTAGACTAATGCATCCTCTCCATTTTGAATTTAGCTTTTAAATTACTTTGCTTGACTTGATCCTTGAGCAACACTTTTCTTATTAAACTGTTCACTTTTCACTCTCCCACTTGGGATGTGCTGTGTACTAATGTACTCTTTTCGGTATTTTAAACATTGCCCCACTTAATGAAGAAGCTACTCACTGGCATGCTCAGAACCTATTCCGCTTCACCTGTAAAAGGAGTATTTGGGACTGTGCTTTCAGGTCTTCTGCTTAAGACCTTAAGGTCTTCTGCTCTATGCTTAAAGAGATCTTTAAGGTCTCTTTCAGCTTTTAATGATCTGTTACCCCATAGTAAACTACATTATTTTTAATTTCCTTGGATCTTAAACACTGAAAATAATAGTGTTTAAGACCTACCTTGTCATTAGTATAGTGCACGTGTCCCTGTCTGATGTGTTGCTAGGATAAAGCAAGAAAAGCAGGACTAACTTACTGCTTCTTGAATACCTGAGAGTCAACAGTGACTCCCATCAGTGGAAAACACTTCAAAATAGACCTTTACAATTTAAAATTTACCCTCGTATCTAAAGAAACAAACAACTGTAACTTGTTTTTATTTTGTTAGTGTTGTCAGAAACCAGATACAGGAAGTTTTAAAATCTATTTAATAATCATAACTCTCTGGTTTCACACTTTGCAAGAAGGAAAGAGCTTTGATAAAAACATGTATACACATGATTATCAAAGTAGTTGCACATTTTTCTTATTATTTTCAGTGCTCCCAGGTTTCTTTGACTATGTCAAAATAATTCCTCTGTGAACATCTAAATAAAAAGGGAAAGAAAAGTTCACAACATGCCTAGGTGTTACTCAAATTAGGTGTATCTTGCTTTGCATAATTGGGAAGTCTTGGATAATGAGTCACACTTCAGTGACAGAATCTTCTTAAGTAGAAATAATTATCCGTAATCCTAGTACCTGGAACATAGGTTTGATACAAGTTTGTATTGTATGACTAATCAACTTCTCCAGCCTTTTTGCTTTGTAAGCATATTCTCTGTGTATTAGATTTATTTATATCCGTATCCATATCCATACCCAAGCATTTGAGATCAGGGAAACCAGTGCTTCTCAAATTTAATGTTATTGTGAACCACCTGGGCATATTGTTAAAATGTAGTTTCTGATTTTGGTGGTCTGGATTGGATACTTGGAATCTGCATTTCTAATGGGCTTTCAGGTGTGGCTGCTAATACTGGGTTCAAGAACCACATTTGAATAACAAGGATGTAAACCTAACGTCCATATGTAAAAAAAATTTTTTGCCTCCTATGTTATAATGTTTGCCATGCTATATGTACATTATATACAGTTTATGCTGTCATCTCCTTTTTTTATTATTATTATTACAAAGTTATAAAGGTGCATTGTAAAACTTGTAGCAGGTGGGGCAAGGTAGTGATTCTATGTTGCCACTCAGAGATAACAAGTTTTGGCCTTTTATTTTTTACTTTTTAAAATTTATTTATTCTGAGAGAGAGAGTGTGAGAGAGCACGTGGGGAAGGGGCAGAGAGAGGGAAAGAGAGAATCCCAAGCAGGCTCCACTGCCAGCACAGAACCCAAAAAGTGTGAGATCATGACCTGACCCTAAATTAAGAGCCAGACAGTTAACTGACTGAGTCACCTAGGCACCCCTTGGCATTTTAAAAATGTATTTATACTATAAGTATATTTTCACAAAAATTGGTTGATTCTATATAAACTTATTTGATATCCTGCCTTTTTATTTATATACAGTGCGAATACTCTTCCGTATCACTTGTTAACATTAAAAATAAAACTGACGGGGGCGCCTGGGTGGCGCAGTCGGTTAAGCGTCCGACTTCAGCCAGGTCACGATCTCGCGGTCCGTGAGTTCGAGCCCCGCGTCAGGCTCTGGGCTGATGGCTCGGAGCCTGGAGCCTGTTTCCGATTCTGTGTCTCCCTCTCTCTCTGCCCCTCCCCCGTTCATGCTCTGTCTCTCTCTGTCCCAAAAATAAATAAAAACGTTGAAAAAAAAATTTTTTTTTTAAATAAAAAAAATAAAACTGACAGTTATTTTACCAGCAAAAGGTGATTTTATTTGGGAATAGCAGAGAATTGCAACTGTGACCAGCAAGCTATGGCAAAAACCGTACACAAGTGTGCAGAGCAAGGGAAGCAAGCTCTTTTATAGAGGATAGGAGGGAACTGGGAAGGTTATGCTAACCAAAACAGTCATGTAGGAAACTGGGAGTTGGAAGTATAGTGGCTTCTCATTGGCTGAGCTGCGGCTCTCTCCCATTGGCTGGGCCTTGCCAGGGGAGGAGGTAAGCCTTTCTTCCTCCTGATGGGATAGTAAAGTTGTATCCACTGGCAAGATCCATATCTTCCTGTTGGATTTGCCATTGATAAAGAGTGGTGGGGCATGAGAGCTCCCCTTGCCAAACCTCCAGACTCTATTTTAGTGAGATATCCTTTAATTTTCACGCAGTAAATAATCTCCTGTACATTTTTACTGAATAAACTCATAGTCAATGAAGTACCATTGTTAATCAATGCTTTATCTTAGAACATTTATTTAGGTTATTTATAATCTATCAGTATTATAAAAGTGTTTCATCAAACATCCTTACACATAGATCTTTGTTAACTTGAACTTTTATTTTATACGAGACATTCCAGTTCTAGACTCTTGGTATACATGTGCTTTCCCTCAGGCGAAAGTGAAGGGTACTTTTTGGACCTTCCTTATAGGTCATGTCTTCGTATATGAACAAACTTAGATTTGCTTTGGTGCCGGAAGTACAGCTCTATTTGAACAAAAGCTATTAACACAAACTGCTATAAACAACAGTTTGTTTAAAATATGACGGTTAAGGAGTAGGATATATTTCAGAAGCTTGATGACGTTAGAGTCAAATTAAGGGGATTTTTCAGATCAAAAATTGGTTACATTTATTGTTAGAGTGTCTGATGCGGTTACTAATGGCTCCCAAAAATTTTTGAACTGGATTAATAGGCTCATACTCTGAATATGATACAAGACAAAATGACTTGAGTCTAGTGAAATTTCATTAAGATTGAGTATTTCAGGAATCCTAGTAGTTTGGTTTTTGTTTTCTGAAATTGGATTTTATTTTATCTGATAATTTCAGTTTTTCTAAATTTTGTGTTCTCTTTGTGTGATGCTGGATTATCATTTACTATTATGGAAATTCAGTGTTATGGCTCTTTTTAAACTGTGGTGCATTTAACTTACTGATTTTTATACTAAAAATGTAAAATAAAGATTATTTTGAAGATTTGAATAAAGTGGTTCAGTTGCATTACCAAAAAAAAAGCAAAAAAAAAAAAAAAATTGCCTTCCTAAAATATTATTCCACTTTCCACTTAGGCCCAGAGTATAAGGATGCCTACTTTAATGAAGTCTAATTACATCTGTAAAGAGGATAACTGAGACTGTCTTATTTTTGTTGTTAGCTATTCTAATAGGCTCTACCAATATAACCATGACTTTGTGAAAGCAATCAATGCCATTCAGAAGTCTTGGACTGCAACCACATACATGGAATATGAGACTCTCACCCTGAGAGAGATGATTAGGAGAGGTGGTGGTCACAGCCGAAGAATCCCAAGGTAATAAAGCATATCTGTTTATCGCTAATAAAGATATTTTAATGCCACTCTCCCCTCCAACCTGCTCTCCCTGGTTTGCCCACCATGTTGTTGCTCATTCCAGTTTGTTACATTATCTTTTTTTCTGACCATCTCTCTCTCTCTCCTTTTTACATACATCCTAGTGCTGAGTCCTATTTATGGCTGTTGCTTTCACAGCATCTGCCGCCGCCATCGTTCCCTGGCCATTTTCTACATGCCAGCTTAGGGTTTTGTCATTTCTCTGCTGCATTATGGATCAGCCTCCCACCTCCTGTCTCTCTAGTCCCATCTCTTTGGTTTCTTTTCCTCCTGGTCCCCATTCTTAGACATTCTTTAAAATACCAGCTTCATCTTCCTGTACCCAGCTATGATTGTGTTACTACCTATTATCTAATAAATAAACTTAACCTGGTTAACCCAAGCCTTTTAAATTTGTGCCTATATTCAGTATCCTGATCTGCTTTCAGAAACTAAGACACACAGTTACTGAAAACTTTGCTGTCAAGCTAACTCCATTCATGCCACTCTTTCTTTCAAATATCCCTCATCTTGCCTCAGGAACTGTCAGATTTGTCACTGGAAAAATCTCAACACTCCCTATTATCAGGTCCAGCAAAAAGAAAATTGCTCCTTATTTATCAGTGTATCTCTATCTACTTCCCTCAGCCAGGAGTGACACTTCCATGGCATATTTCTTACTTTAAGAAAATGAATTTATATTAGAAATTTGGTAGATTTTTAAAAATCTCCTCAAAGCTATAGGTGGATCTATCAGAATATATAGTCCCTAAACATTTGTTAAATGACCGAGGTTATTCCGGGAATGCCATACCTTGTTGAGAAATTGATCTCACCAAAGGGCAGAGAACTGGAAACCAATAAGGAGTCAATGGGACTCAGTAAATTGTGTAGGTAATTTTTCCTTGGTACATAAAAACATTTTCCAGTTTTCAGAGAATACAGTGATTATTTCCTTATTAATCTCTGTAGAGTTTTGGTTCAGGTTTTGTTTGAACGGGCCACTAACTAAAATGCATTTCTGATTTTTTTCATTTGCAGACTAATAATCCTAATACTCTGACATTTTTCAATTATGACTCTGGGTAGAGATTTTTCCTATCTAACTGATAGCATTCTCTGCTAATCCTGCCCCTTTCTCAAAAGACTCTCCTACAGTATTTCTCAAAGTGTATTCTAAGGAATTTCCAGCCCATGAGACTCTGGTGAGTGGAAATTAGAGAAGAGAGCATGTTGTATCAGGTTTGAGAAAGTGAAGGAACTATATTGGTGTGTGTGAGACAAGAAGTGAGAACTGTTGAGTAAAAATCCAAAGTGGCACGAGAGAAAGAGGTTTGAACATCTGAGCCTCAGACACAATTGCTTTGCCATGTGCCATGGGCCATGTTTCTCAGGAACTCTTTTGTGTTTGGCACTTCTGTCTCTCCACCCAACCACCTTTGTTTTAAAGAAGGGCTAGCTTTATGAAGCGCTGCTTCTGTGGCTATGGCTCCATAGAAGTTTAGAGAGAGGAGATGGAATTGAGTGAAATGGAAAATTCTGAAGCAGACATTGTGGTCTGGCTGCCTGGTTTTCAGTAGCATTTTTGTATATAAATTAGTTCTAAGAATCCAATGACATAATAGAAACTCTCAGATCCTTAACTTGAGGTTCAGGGAGTCATTGAAACTGCTGAAAGTATAGAAAAAGTATTGGTTATGGTCATCTCCCTGAGGTCAGAGCTTTCACCAAAGTTAAAGAATCTAGACCCAAATGATTAAGAGCCCAAAATGTGTGCTGCACCTATAATGTTTGTAATTCTTCCCTGTCTCACAAATGGCTTTCGCTCTTCATTTTCACATCATCGAGCTTCTATTGTCACATTCTTTTAGTTTTGTCTGTCTGTGCATTGACAGGCAAATACTCTGCCTTATAGCATGGTAGGAAGAAGGAAGTTAACATCTGAGTGCCTGCTTTGTGCCAGACAATCGCTTAAATAAAGGTATCCACATCATATTTAATCCTCTTAATGGCATGGGTGATGATGATGATGGGAGTTATCATAAGAGCTTAATCTACTAAGGATTTGCAGAGATAGGAGCTGTTCTAAGCACTTGGTAATCATTACCATATTTGAATTATATAGTAATCGTTTGAGGTATGTATGATTATACCCATCTTAATAGGAGTCAGTTGTAGTTTTGTGATGTTAAATTCTTTCACAAATGTCAGACAGCTAGTAAGTGGTGAAACCATTTGTAGGAGGTCAGTATGACCTAAGATATCTGCTCAGAAATTAGATTTTGCTGCCAAACTTCAATTTCCTTTTAAAAAAAATTGTGTATTTATTTTGAGAGAGAGAGAGAGAGGAGAGAGAGAATGAATGAGGGAGGGGCAAAGAGAGGGAGAGGCAGAATCCCAAGCAGGCTCCACAGGATCAGTGCAGAGCCTGATGGAGGGCTCGAACTCATGAACCATGAGATCATGACCTGAGCCAAGATCAAGAGACGCCTATCGGTGCTGACAGCTCAGAGCCTGGAGCCTACTTCAGATTCTGTGTCTCCCCCTCTCTCTACCCCTCCCCTGCTCGCATTCTGTGTCTCTCTGTCTCTCAATAATAAATAAGCCTTAAAAAAAAAAAAAAAGAAAAAGAAAAAAAGACGCCTGATAGAGCCACCCAGGTGCCCCCAATTCCTTTTTTAATCTTTCAAATTACTTAGTGTATTCTCAAGTATATACAGGACAATTAATATGTATTGATTGAATCTTTTATCCTTGCAGTGCAAAATCATGGAAACTTTATTTCCTTCCAAAAATTGTTCACACCTAATTTTTACTTACAAATCTTGAAAGAAATATCCAAGATTTGTTTCTTGATTTGTTTTTTTCTCCTGCCCTAAAATTTTCATGGTGCATAGCTTTTTTATGTACCTTGGTCATTCCATTGACATTATCTAAGTTGTATGTTTTATAACTTACAACTTCTTTGTGTTATTGTAATTGCTCTGTGTTTCATATCTTTTTTTTATGTTTATTTATTTATTTTGAGAGAGAGTGTGAGTGGAGGAGGGACAGAGAGAGAGAGACAGAGAATCTGAAGCAGGTTCTAGATTATGAACTGTCAACACAGAGCCCGACGTGAGGCTCGAACTCAGAAGCCATGAGATCATGACCTGAGCCGAAGTCAAATGCTCAACCAGCTGAACCACCCAGGCGCCCCATATGTTTCATGTCTCTTAATGCAGTCTTTCATATGGTCACAGATCACATCAAGTTCATCTCCTTGTCACGTAGAGTTTCCAGTAATGTCCTGGCTTAGTTAACATTTTAGTGAAAAATTGATACTTCTTTATGGAATATGCTATCTTTACAGTTTCAGAAGGTTATGATTGCTATTAACGAGTGGTTTTTGTTTTTCCTCTTCCTCTGTTTCATTTCCATTGTGTCCTAGCATTGACTCACATCATCTCTAAAAGAAGTGAGAGAGGGAATTGATTGGGAATAGTTGCAGAAGACATGAAGAAGCCCAGAAATAATCTTTGCCAGTAACTAAATTGGAACCTGGTAAACCGGATGAGCACTGAAAAGTTAGAACAGTGTGATATGGCAATGCCAAGTTGAATGAGAAATTCACATAGTGTATAATCAGAAAGATACATGTTATCACGGTGTAATAGTAGTGCCCTAACTAAAGAGTTGCTGGAGCATAGAAGTGAGTTTTTGTTGGTGGCTGGTGGGTAGACGCTGCTGTGTGAGTGGTCTTTAAAGTAGAAGCTAGGGAAGAACTTCTAAAGGGATTTCTTCTAAGCAGCAGGCAGCAGGCATTTGGGGTAAAAGGGGCAGCAGGAAGACCTGGAACACTGAAGTCATTTCACAGACTGGAAAATTCCTAAGAAATCTAGTGTGTCTAGAGCTGGAATGCTATTTGTTTTAAATTGCTAACATGGAGAAGCTTGTAGAACAGTTTTCTCATTTCCGGACAATGTGTCTGTCCCTCATCCATCATCCCAGGCAAGTCCTCTCTTTGTGTCTTGCTTTCCAACCATATCCTATTAGGCACAGTTCTGTAATGATGAAGCATTTTCATCTTGTTTATGGAGCCAGTCGTCTACTTGACTTGATCTCTAATCTCTGTGCTACTTGACTTCTTTTGTAACCACCTCACCATCACCACTAACCATCTCCTGAGTCAAACCTCTGTAGTTCCTGTATTTTCTCTGTATCCTTTGTAGGCCATCTTCAACTTCCCATGTGTCTACTTTCTTAGTCACAATCTGTTTAAGAAAATGCAGCTATTGAAATATACTAAAAATAGCATCTCAGTGATGTACATAACCAGGGTCCTTTCATAGAAGAAAGTTGCTAACCCTGAAAAAGAAACCAATTGTAAAAGCCATTTGTAAAGCCATTTATAGAACTTTGTTGTGTAGTTGAAACAGGCCTAGTGGACACATTGTTGTATAATGGAAACATTGATAGGACAAGTGCTCCTTGGGCCTGAATGTAGATTCTAGGCAGCCGTGTAGTTGAAATCACGGAATTAAGGGTTAGGAAATCATCCTCAAAGGAATGAATATATGTTGATGTCAAATGTATTGTTTCTGTCCTAGACCCAAACCTGCACCACTGACTGCTGAAATACATGAAAAGCTTTTACATTTGCCAGCATCTTGGGACTGGAGAAATGTTCATGGTACCAATTTTGTTACTCCTGTTAGAAACCAAGGTAAAAAAAAAAAAGTCTGATTTTTCATTTATTCATTCTGAAATACTGAACACTTACTATATACCAGGCTCTCAGGTTGATTCTGGGGATACAGGGATGAAACAGGCACGATTCACTTTAGTAAAGAAATGGAAAGTATATAGCCAATGGCCACTCCTTCCTTTTTTATCCACGACAGATCAGAGATAATAGATAATCTCCAGCTGAGCCCAGCATTTCTATAGTAGCCTTCTCCAAGTACTTCTAGGCAGCTAATGAGATTAATCAGTAACCGGTAAGACAAGCTCATCTGCTCTCCCCAGTAGGAGAGACTCATGCCGAAACAAAGAACTGCACAGAATTGAAATTGGTCTTCCTTCTGTAAATGCTTTGGTGGAATCTGCCTTGGCCATTTGCCCCTACACATTCCACCCTCTGCTCCCCACCATTTAGTTTTTAGTTACTGTATGAGCCCAGAAAAATAGATCCTTAATTTTTTTTTTCTGTTACAGTAGATTTTTTGAGCTGTGTAAGGACCTTTTTAATTCATTTTCTGTCAACAGGACATATGATGGTAAGTATTAACCAAGCTTCCTGAGTGGTGACCTTGTGGAGCCCAGCTTTACCAAAAGTATCATCATAATTGCATTTTATCCATTATTTTCAGAAATTTGATACAATATGAGTAGATTGAATAACTCTTCCTCCAATAGTGCTTGATAGCAAATTATCTTGTTATCCTAAATTTTAGCCAACAGTGACTTGGAGAATCATTCATACCATACTCAGGTTTATTGCTTCTAAGCTCATTTTGAAGATAATTACAGTACACACGACTGATTTGTTACTGTAAAATAGGTGTAGTATTTGCTGTCTGGAAACATTCTGATTAGTGTCTTCTGAGAGGATTATAAGTTAATAACACCCCAAAATAAATTGTTCTTCCCCTTTCCTAGAAATTCCATGATAATCAGCCTGACTTCTCAGCATTCACCACCAGCCCTTTAATTCCATCCTCATTGAATCCTGGCAAAGTCTTCTGAGTGTACAGAGCTTTGAGCAGGTCTTAGAGCAGCCAGCCAGGAAGGTTCCTGTACTCCAAATGACATCAGAGGTCTCATCTCTTTGTCTTTCCTTTCACAAGTTGTTCTGGGACTCTTCAGCTCTAGAGAAAGAGATCCTGAAAATTGTCCCCTACTTTTTCTTTCCTGGGGAGGGCTTCTTTGGAAAGGAGGGATGGGGGATGAGAGAACTTTGCAAGTAATCGAGAAATGAATGGAGAGTGAAATTAAAGGGCTGATGTCCAGAGAGGCTTAAAATTTATTCTGTCATCAAAGAGATGCTCTATATTTATCTGAGAGGATTACATAAATACTGCACATCAAGTGTTGATTATTGAGGGCCTGGCACATGGTTGTTCTTGCCGTATTATAGGGTGTTTATAGAGCATCAAATGTGTTACAATTTTTTTTTTAACGGCTGAGGATATAAAGACTAATTGATATAGCTCTTGTCCTAGGGATTTGCAGTTTAGCAAGATCTGCAAGCCAAAAACATTAAAATATAATATGGTAACTGCTTTTGTAGTGTTTGTAAAATTTGCTGGGGGCATAGGAGAAGGTCAAAAGAAAAGTTTAGGGCTCCTCGGTGGCCCAGTTGGTTAAGCATCCGACTTTGGCTTAGCTCATGATCTCATGGTTCATGAGTTCGAGCCCCATGTCTGGCTCAGTGCTGACAGTTCAGAGCCCGGAGCCTGTCTTCGCCTGTCTTCGGATTCTGTGTCTCCCTCTGCCCTTCCCCTGCTAGTGCTGTCTGTCTGTCTGTCTGTCTCTCTCTCACTCAAAAATAAGCCATAAAATTTTTTTAAATTAAAAAACAAAAGGAAAAAAAAAAAAAAGAAAAGTTCCATTCACTTCCAGAAAGACACAATTGACTGGTGATGAGACAGTAATGCAAGGGAAGGAAATTAGAGTTTTTAAAGCCGAATTCTTTGACACTGGTTTTCTCATAGCTTGGTAAAAACCATTGTCTCCCATGTTCTATATTCTGTGAGTGCTATAAATATGATTTGTACAGACACGGGCAGTTTTTAAAGGTTCCTCTTTTGACTTCCTTTTTGGTTGTCTTTACTTTGGGTTGGGGAAAAAATTAATTATTTTTTCTTCTGGGAAACTGGGCTACTTGGAAAATTCCACTAACATTAGGAACACCAGTGTTCTAGGTGACCCAGAATTCAAAATTACCCAAGTTAAGGTAATTCACAACTTTGCTGTATTCAGAAAGCAAATCAAGGTGAGTGACAAAAGGAATATTGCGAGGAAAATGAGGTTTTATCTTGACACTTGAAGGCTGCTTTAAGCACCAGCTGTGTGGCTAGATTTATGTCTAAGTGTGAGAGGGAAGAGAAACTAGGAAATTGGAAGACTTGGACTTTCTTTGTTCTTCCCACTTATGTGCTCTCTTTATTATTGCACCTTCAAAAGGGAAAGGGGGTGTCTCTCAGGTCACATTAGTTAGGGAATGCAGTGTTTTTCTAATGTCCAAAACCTAGTTCATTTAAGTCTTGTTCTAAATACCATCTGTACACAGGGCCTGAAATTGTTCCACGCTATTCATTTTACATACAAGATAAAAAGGAAGTGCCAGAAAGGTCCAGTGACTTGCCCAGAGTCACACAGCTGAGTCATGGAGTAGGGATGGGGAAGACTCCTGATTCCTTACTAGTTCAGTGTGTCCTCCACTGTGGGAAGGGGCAGCCGAACATAGTTAAACCATATGGAAATCACATTAGCTCTTTGAGTTGGTGGAAATTTGATTACTGCAAAGCTCTGTCTGGGTCAGACCCCCTTAATTCTTTGTTGCCCTGTAGTCTTAAGGAATAATGGTTCTTTTAAAATCTACATTTTAGTCTTAATTTTTTTTTTTAATTATTATTATTTTTTAACGTTTATTTACTTTTGAGACAGAGACAGAGCATGAACAGGGGAGGGGCATAGAGAGAGGGAGACACAGAATCTGAAACAGGCTCCAGGCTCTAAGCGGTCAGCACAGAGCCTGACGCGGGGCTCGAACTCACGGACCGTGAGATCATGACCTGAGCCGAAGTCGGATGCTTAACCGACCGAGCCACCCAGGCGCCCCTAGTCTTAACTTTTTAAAAGGCATTAATTTCCTTGGCAGCTGACACATTATTCTGGGAGTGTCAATGGCTTGAAGAAGGTTGTGTCCTTACCTCATTGTCCTTACCTGAGCCTTTGAATGTACATGTGGCCTATCGCTCCCACAGTGCTAGGTGGTCAGATGAAGGTTCAATGGTTAGTACCAAGAGTCATTGTTTCTGTGGATACCCATGGCCCAAGAATGCTGGATGATCAAAATGGGGCCATTTCCCTATTCTTGGGATGTTATTTATTACAAGTGTACCTTGAAAAGAACACTGGCTTTATCTATTTACTGTTGCTGATCTAGTTCTCTGACACTCTATCATTTGAAAGAGGGGTCCCAAGGATAGCATTATTTAGATGGTTTCAAAAACAAAATGTTCAAGTTAATTTTGGCCTATTTAGTAACTTGATGACAGGAAAGAAAATTTGAAAATTCTTTCAAGTAGATGCAGACATATGAACTGAAAAGAACACAACCTGCCTTAGGAGACGCTTAGATACTAGCACCTGCCATCTATTCATTTTGTGACTTTGAACAGATCATTGCTTCTTTCTGAGTTTCAACATACCCATTATCAAGTGGGTACTACACCAGGTGAATTCAAGATCCTCTTCCAAGTGTTTGTCCTAATCTTCATCATTTAGGAGATCTCTTAGCAGTAAAAGCAGTATATGGTATGGATAAATCTGAGATGTTTATAGGGAGAAGTTTGGGAAACATCTGAAATGGTAGCAGTTAAAGGGTAGTAGAGTTCTAATGGACTCTAGTCAAGGACATGTGGTATTGTTTAACTACTGGAGAGGACTCACAGTAGAGTCTAGGTTTCTGCCTCCCTTATAGCTTAGAAACAAGTAAAGGTTGACTACTACCAATGAAGTCACTTTTTTTCCCCTGGGTGTAAATCTATATCCACTTGTTAGTAACTGGAATGTTCTTTCTACAAACACGCATTGAGTTTCTTGATTGCATCAGGCAGCTAGATGAAGAAGGCACATTTCTTATGTACACTCATGGAAATTCACAGTTCAGTTTGAGGAAAACGGTATAAGTAATTCAGCTGGAGTGTAGGATGTTAGGGGCTGAGCGTAGAGTATCCTGGCTTTCATTTGTACTCAGGGACAATTGTGAATCAGCATCACCTGGTGAAAGGGAAGAACAGTGTCCCGATAGATAGTAATCTAATACTTAATGTTGTTTTGGATACTTTTCTCTCTAAGGAAGGCAGTTACTAAATTTTACTAATTTCAGGTTTATTAAAGAGAAGGCAACATACTCTTTATGTGAAATGGATTTTTTTAATGTAATATTGTCTATTCATTAATCTTATTTTAGTGCATAAGGGAGTGCTCACCATTCAAATAATTTGGTAAATAATATATTAGTACGTTGAATAATATCAATTGTGTGTAACTACATTTATACCAATATTTTTGATTTGTTGCAAGCCTAACTCTATGTAGAATTTGTGTCAGTGGCAGAGGTGAAAGAGGCTGTATAATAGAGATACTAAAACTATGTTCATTTTTTTTCTAGAATGTAACAAGTTGAAATCCCATTTTTGTCACATGTGCAATATTTTTTTAAATGTATTTATATGTTTACTCACACCTGTTAAAGAAATGTAGAAAAATGATGTTGTTCATATAAATTACCTCATAATAAGACATTTTTTTCTCTTGAAAGAGCAACTATATCCCTAGCATTTGCTTCTTAATAAATTAATTTTGTCTTCACCAGGACATCTGGGTATTAAATAAAGCAGTTCTCTTTTCCCTTCTCCCTTACCTCTATCCAGCTACTTTTCGTGTTCCTCTTTCCTCTGGGTGACACTTCTCAGGGGACCATGACTGTATTGCTCTTACCCTTTTCCCCTTAGAACCAGTCTGTTTTCAATTTCATTACCTCCATATTCCTTATACCTTTACTTCCTCACTGGCCACCTTAAATACCATATCTGTCACTATAATTACTCTCTTACCTTTTCTTGGACTTTGTTGTATTTTGTCTCCTCGACCCTGGTTAAATTGAACTTTCTATAATACACCCATACCTGAGCCATTCTTAGTGTTAATTCCACCCAACAAGTAGCTTTAGAAAATGCTGCTCTGGAGATATTTAAAAGCTCAGCTCACATGTGTCCCTTCATAGTTTTTCTCAACCGAATGGCTCAGAATGCTACAGACATACATTATTTCTTGATTACCAGGAATAGTACCAAATTCTTTTCAGAGATTAGAGGAGTTTTTTGGTTTCGTTTTGCTTTGTTTTGCCTCCTAAAATATTCTCACGGAAAGCCCCATAGAGTAACCTTGGCCTTTTGAAAGCTGACATCCTAACATTTGTCTATAAGGTTAATAGTGTTTGTCTATTGAATCTTCTATATTGGGCTGATTCTTATCACAACAGCAGCACACAATGTAAATATGTTAATTGTATCTCTCCACTCACATATTTCTGTGTTTCTTTGTAAGTGCTTCAAAGTTCTTTTGGGTTATATATCTTGCTTTTCCATCACCAGCATCTTGTGGCAGCTGCTACTCATTTGCTTCCATGGGTATGCTAGAAGCAAGAATTCGTATATTAACCAACAATACTCAGACCCCAATCTTGAGCCCTCAGGAGGTTGTCTCTTGCAGCCAGTATGCTCAAGGTAAGTGATGTATTTCAAGCCCTTTTTACCTGGGTGTAGTAGGCCATTGTTGGCAAAGGTAAAAGGATAGTGTAGTAGAGAGCACACTGTCTGTAGTCAGAGCACCTAGGTGCAAGTTCTGGCCCTATCACTTATTCATGAGTGATTCTCATGGAACTCACTGCACCATTCAGCAAAATGTCACTAGTTACTATGTACTGAATGCGCACTAGCTCTTAGGAGCCTATTATGGACATTATCTAACAATGCTCGAAACCTTGACAAGTAGATATCCCTGTTTATAAACAGGACAGACACAAAGTTCTGTAATATTTTGAAGGCCACACCGCTTCTAAACAGTAAAGTTTCAGTTCCAGCTAAAGTCTCACCCCAAAATGTAATTTGTATTAAAACCATACTAATACTGGTTTCTCTCTAGGAGGAAACTAAAATTCTGAAAGTGGGCTTTCAGAACAGGGCATGGGTAATCTATGTAGAAAGCCCAGCTGCAACTGATTGACAGTGAAACATTCTCAGGTTAAAGTTTTCTGTCAACACCAGATTGGGCCAGTAGAGAGTGAAACTGCCAGGAATGATTATTTGTCATTGAGCCTCTTGTTCTTTTTGAAATACTTATTAAACCCCAACATTGTAACTTCTAAGCCCTGGGAACTGTAAGTATCAAGACAGTCCTTCATCCTCATGAACCTTACACTTAAGTGAGGAAGGTAGAAATTAAGTAATGAAAAGAACGGTGAAGAAAAAATACACGTTAATGGATGTTTATAATAAGGTAAGGACTGGAGGCAGGTGATGGGGACCTGATTTAGACTTTTTTTGCAGTAGGTAGTCAGAGAAGACTTCCTTCAGGAAGAGCCACATTGTGGTGTCTGGCTATTTAACAATGATGGTAATAATAGCCAACTTTTATTGCTTTTACATGTAGTAACCAGTGCTACGAGGAAGGTACTATTCCTATCCATATTTTACAGATAAGTAAACAGAGATATGGAGAAGTTAAATTCTTCACAGTTTTGGATCTGAACTTCACTACATAGTCAGGCTTCAGAGCCTCCCCACCCAACCACTGTGCTATTATAGCTACCTTCCATGTCAGGTGCCAAATAAATGTCTGTTAATTATATGGGGATGAGAGGGTAGTTAGCTTATGTGGCTAATGGATGAATGAAGTAGCATTTAAACTAAGAACAACTCTTGGGGGTAACAAAAAATTAATGGAGTAGAAAAGGAAAAATAGGAAATGGGACACTTTCTCCTCTGCCTCTTTCTAATGTGTGTTATTCATCCTCAGGCTGTGATGGTGGCTTCCCCTACCTCATTGCAGGAAAATACGCTCAAGATTTTGGGCTGGTGGAAGAGGCATGCTTCCCCTACACAGGCACAGACTCTCCATGCAAACCGAAGGAGGACTGCGTCCGTTACTACTCCTCCGAGTACCACTATGTGGGAGGTTTCTATGGAGGCTGCAACGAAGCCCTGATGAAGCTTGAACTGGTCCACCACGGGCCCATGGCAGTTGCTTTTGAAGTCTACAATGACTTCCTCCACTACCGCAAGGGGATCTACTACCACACTGGTCTGAGAGACCCTTTCAACCCCTTTGAGCTGACTAATCATGCCGTCTTGCTGGTGGGCTATGGCACTGACCCAGTGTCTGGGATGGATTACTGGATTGTTAAAAACAGCTGGGGCATTGGCTGGGGCGAAGATGGTTACTTCCGGATCCGCAGAGGAACCGATGAGTGTGCAATTGAAAGCATAGCAGTGGCAGCCACACCAATTCCTAAATTGTAGGGTATGCCTCCCAGCAATTCCTACTGACTTCCATCGGTCATGAGAGGGGATTGGTGTATCACAGATGGAGACGTTTATAGCAGTAATTGCAGAAGATTACAAATCAATTCCTATGAAGATTTTTGCCTTTAGAATGAAAACTGCCTTTGATTTGAATATACCTTCCCATTGACTTCTGGCCTACTTTACTATGCAGGAACGAAATGCAGGATTTTGTTAATCATTTGTAATTCAAACATGCTATATTTTTAAAACTCTTTGTGAGAACACAGATTTATTTTTCAATTGTAAAAATCAAGAAAATATGGAAATTATTAAATTTTTTTTTAAGTTTTTAATCAGTGTTTAGGTGACATATATGTGTGCTTAGCAGTTTTCATCATTGGCCCCTTCAGTTAGACTCATGTTATTACTTATGTAAGTACTTAAAAAATAAGAATTTGAGTGTATTTCAACTAAAAAAAAACTAAGAACCCTTATGATAAGGGCAAATAATGACTAACCCTAAAATTATTCCCTGGATGTTTGATGAACCAGAGGCCATAGAGAAAAGAAATAAGGTATTTTGTTTTGTTTTTTTAATGTTTATTTTTGATAGGGAAAGAGAAGTGGGGGGACAGAGGATCCAAAGCAGGCTCCACACTGTCAGCACAGACCCCGATGCCCTCAAACTCACAAACTGAGATCGTGACCTGAGCTGAAGTCAGACACTTAACCGACTGAGCCACCCAGGTGCCTTTCTGTTTCTATATGACAGGGATCACTACCTCATCCACAGTGGCAGAATTTATTAAAAATGGTGACTGCATGGAATACCATGATTCTTCAAGCCATGGAATTAAACTCTTAAGCTGTACAAAAAACAAGTTTCATAATCTAAAACTTGTTTACATTCGTGCTAATAGAACATACAATCAAAGTCTGGTGACAAATTGAGCTCGCAGAGGATGGGAGCTCTGGCTAACCTCCCCAAAGACATTTCCAGGAGAACAACATGTGTTGTATGTGTGGAGACACCGCCATCCACAAAGGAAAATAAAGTTTAGCTGCGCAGCCAAGCACAAGCGAGACATTGACTTTGGTGCTTAGTGCCTGGATAAGTTTTCTGGCTGTGCCTCATAGGAGCAACAAAGCCTTAGGCAGTTTTCTTAAACCCACCTGTGTTTCCGTTTGCTGGTCTGTGAGGTGGAGATAACGGGATAGATAACCCTGTGTAAGCTCTCCATGTCTAAACCCTTGCACTTTTCTATGGCATGGTTTACTTTATTTAAGCTTTATTTAAGCCTCAGCCTTTCAACATCCCAAGTGGGGAAACAAAAGTAGATTCAGATGATGCAATTTCACAGCATCCAGACTTGCTTGCTGACCTTTATTTGACCTCTAACCACTGAATCCAGGAACTGAATAGATTTGAATAGTAAAGGATACATGTACCTACTTCTTAGACCTCCCCGAGGGTTAAATGCCTTCATAATACGTAGAACATGTAAACAGTATTTGGAATGTAGAAAAGAGTATATAAATATTAGATATCACTCAAGTCTTCTTTTTCTGAACACAGATCGTAAAATGTTTGCTGTGAGGAAACAGCTAACACATGTTCTATAAATAAACATGCCGTACCTTGCTATGAGAGTGGAGGAGGGGCTTATGAGATTTTTTCTTTTTTTTTTTTTTAATGTTTATTTTTGAGACAGCGCAAGCAGGGGAGGGGCAGAGAGAGGGGGACAGGGTCAGAAGCAGGCTCTGCACTGACAGCACAGAGCTCAACATGAGGCTCAAACTCCGGAACCATGAGATCATGACCTGAGCTGAAGTTGGACACTTAACCGACTGAGCCACCTAGATGCCCCAAGATTTTTTTTTTAATTTTAAGGTAGAACAGAATCTACAGAGGCACACTGGCACAAAGAAACAAAAACCTTCAAAAACTTGAGATAATTTAGATTTTTTTGGTGTAGAGGTTTTTACATCCTTGACTGCACTGTTGCCTCTGCTACTCCCTCTGTGGAACAGGGTGAGAGACCATCATTTGGAAGCTACGGCTGAGAGAAAAGTCACTGCAATTCTGAAGTAAAAATGACTAAGGTTAATCTATGGGTGTAATACGTTGATTTTCTTATTTGGGGTTTTCCTGTAAGGATAAGGTAAGCATGATAGTCACAAAACGTTAGTGCTGGAAGGTCACCTGGTCCACCTCTCATTAAAGTAAAAACAGGCCGGCAGAGGTGAAATAGCATACCTGGGGTTCTAGTTAATAAAGATAAATCTGGATTCCACTATGTTCAGGGCTTTCTACTGTTCCTGCTGCTTCTCAATTAAAAAAGGAGAAAGGAATCTGTGTGTTGTGAGACCAATAAACTCACCATGTTCTGTAAAATAATTTCTAAGTTACTTTCCAGCTTTCAGAAATCTTCTCTCTCTGGGGCAAGTACTCTAAGCTTCAATCCGCATGTGGTAGTTTAGAAGCCTTAATTTAACAGTTGTCCTCTAAATATAGTGATATTTATATTTCTTAACTGTAATAAAGATTTATTTTTGCTCTAAAGTGGAAACTTCCTGACCACAATTGGAAAGCTTTAGACATATCAGAGTCTTCTGCTTCGATGGAAATTGCATGGACTTGAAACTGAATATTGGTAGTGTCAGTTAGACACCGGACCTTAGTTTCATTAGCTATAAAACATTGACCTCGTTGAACTGCAGTTGTGATTGAAAGTGTGAAATTGCCTGGACTGTAAAACAGTTGAAACCTCAGCAGACATTCTGGTTGTGCTACACAATGTTCTCATCATGACAGCCAACCAAAATCGGAGGAGAGAAACTGGCCTTTGGACAGAAAATGCAACACATGTCTTTGTTGATGTCCTTTTTCCTTTCAGAAGTCCATTTATCGAGATTGCCTTTCTTCAAATGCTTTTTAAATGTTTATTTATTTTTGAGAGAGAGAGAGAGCAGGGGAGGGGCAGATGGGGAGACACAAAATCCGAAGAAGTCTCCAGGCTCCAAGCTGTCAGCACAGAGCCCAATGTGGGACTCAAACCCACGAACAAGATGATGACCTGAGCTGAAGTCGGACGTTTAACCGACGGAGCCACCCAGGTGCCCCTTCGAATGCTTTTTAAAATTTTTTAATGTTTATTTTTGACAGAGCATGAGTGGGGGAGGGGCAGAGAGAGAGGGAGACACAGAATCCGAAGCAGGCTCCAGGCTCCGAGCTCCCAGTTCTGCAAGCTAAAATACAGCTGAACAGTAACAAGAATTAGTCTATGGAGACAAAATAGCTTTGTGCTCTGAAAATATGGACTGAGTCTTTGCTTCTCTGATGCTTGTTATTTAGTCCTTAGTTCAGTTATTGAACAGAGATCTCTAGTCTTTAGTGTTTGTTTAAAAGGCAATGCTAATATTTACTTCCATGGGCTATGTGTGGCAAAGTTTAGAAGAAGCAATGGGTATTTGTTTTTATACTACCTGCCCTGTAAAACAAAACAACAAAAGGTTTAAAGTGCTTTGTAAAGTTAAAGGTGCAGTAAAATAACTTAAGGCTAAATGAGTGAACGAAAGTAAAGGAAGATGAAGGTAGCAAAATAGGGTATGACCATGAATAAAGTCTGTACAGTCTAGCACATTGGCTGATACATGGGGATCATGCTTCAACAGCAGTTCTCAACCAGAGGTGATTTTTGTCCCTCAGGAGACATTTGGAAATGTTAGTAGACACTGGGGTCATCATACTGGGAGAGGGGACACAGTCCACAAGGAGATATTATCCAGCTCAAAATGTCAGTAGTGCCATGGTTGAGAAAGCCTGCTCTACAACATGAAGACTGACTGGCACATCTTTTCCAGTGTCATTGACTATGAGTCTGGAGTTCTCTCTTGTGCAACAAGAGAGTGGACGCAGAATTGAATACAAGAGACGCTCATGTCCGAGAGGAGACAGGCCCCAAACAGGCATTTCGTCTCTGTATTTATTGAGCTCACAAGATATTACCCATGTGGGTAGCGTGAAGACAACAAGATCTTACACATGTGAGTATGGAGAAAGTAGTCAGATAGTAATCATTAACTTGTGTGAGTAAGAAGCAAAGGATCCTGGGGGGTGGGGGGCGTGACAAGTGGAGTTTGTGATCAAGGTACATTGTCACCAGATGGAAAGTAATTTCCTGCAGGTGATATAACAAGTTACTTGTGATCCTATTACAATATCTCACTACCTAACCTCAGCGCTTTCGCCCCATGGTGGCGGCTTTCCACCCTAAGCTTTTTTCTAACCCATTTATGTAAGTAGAACCTATTTCCCCACATCCCAGCAATTAATGGTGGCATAGACTTTGGAGAATGGGGAGAATTCCACAGGCTCAAGTTATCCCAGAAGCTTCCAGAGAGTATATGAAACTTGAGCTAAGCTGTGAAGAATCAAGAGGGGGAGTAAAAGACCTGCCAGGCCCAGGCAGTGGGGAAGATTGAAGCAAGGGGAGAAGATCAGGCACTTCCCTCAGCTTCAGGATGACATAACAATACCCTCCACCCTATAGGAACCCATGGATATGATTTTAGAAAGATTTTAGACTTATTAAACACTTAGCCATGTAGTAAGAACGGGGGTCATTAGTGGACCATAAATTGGTGAATCCATATTTTGAAAAAGGAGGGGAGCAAATGGGAAGATAGAATGATAATTGGAAGCCCATGTTTGAGAAAATTCTGCCATAGAATGTGAACATATCATCTCAACTCATCAAGCATTTGACCAAGAAAAGAGGTAGATTGTAGTAGTTTTGCTTAAAAAAGAGCATTTGTTTAAAGCATTGATCCTTTGTCCTTGCGAGGTTGTGGATCGTGGGCCCTTTTGAGACTGGTAAAAATTATAGATTCCTTCCCCATTAAAAAGCATGCACTCTTCTAAATTTTGCATAAAATTTCAGCAGGCTCTTGGAGATGTACAAGCCCCAACATAGTAAAGTACAGTTTTGTGCGTAGGTGCTTTTCCCCCCTGCAAGTAGTCATTTCATGGTGCAGATATAATCATTAGTTTTCTTTCGACTGTTGGCTGGGAGGAACCTTTGGAAAGTCTTGACAGGTGGGGTTCTGGGAGCCTGTATCAGGTGGATAACTCAGCTTCCAGTTGGAACCCCACTCTCAGTCAGACACTGTTTGGACACTGAGCTCCCCATTCGTTCTTGGAGCCTAGTGGTTCTTTTGGTTCCAGCCCCTTGTTTTGGTTTCTCTGGGGTTGGGACCTAGTTGGCATCTTTCGAGCAGGACTCTGCCAATAAAACCCCACCTAGTAACTACAGTTCTTCCAACAGCAGAGAGACTCTTTTGATGCCCTCTGTCTGCTTTCAGGAATTCTTCTTGTGCAGCCCTGGATTCCCCATATCTGTGGTCCTGCCATCCACAAGAGCAGCACCATTACTTCCTCCTCCCCTTGAGCCCATGCTGCTGCCTGCCCACTTGTGGTGGCCACAAGGCAAGTAGATCTTTACACCTGCCTGCCAGAATCTTAAGAGGCCTTATGTGGGTTAAGTCACAAACACCACGTAGATGGCCTCAACACCTCACTCAAGGCTATGCCGTTGGAAGAGCTCCCACTGTGGGCACAGGCAGGTTGCATTTCCCAAGGACAGGGGAGGAGGTGAAGAGATTCTAATTGCCTGGGTCCCGCTCAAGGGTCAGCCAGAAGTCACCTCTTCTCCATTATCTCCTCTAACTTAACTCTAACTGCCAAATCTACTTTATTTTTGCACCCAGTGAGTTGTTTTTATTGATAATAATAGCTACCATTTATCAAAGTCTTATTTTGTGCCAGGTGGTATAGTAAGCCCTTTAAAAAAAAGACTTAGGAAGAGCAATAGGGACCATTTCCTGAAAAGTCAACACCACTGGGGAAGACAGAGGAAGGACGTCTTGAGGGATGAAATATAGAGCTGTACTTTGATAATATAGAGACCTGGGTTCTAATCCCAAATAAATGGATGAGCTCTATGATTTAGGGCACATTACTTAACTGCCCCGATTCCGTATCTGTAAAACAGAATCTTTACAAGTAATTGAACGAGACATTATATATAAAGGCATTACTTACTTCTTCCTTGTCTTTTGTAGGTGACTATCATACTTGCACTAGCCCTGCAATGTGAGAAGAAGATGCCTTCATCATCTTAAACCAGGATGAATAATAGAAGGGTGATCTCAGAGACAGATCTCAGAGACAGAGAGGTTAATCACGAGATGAACAGTGAAAAAGGTATGACCTACTCTATTTTAAACATGGTGAGTTTCAGCTGACCACCGCAAAAGCAGTAAAAGCTTTTCCTCTCAAAAAGCTTCTCGCCAGAAATATGACAGTGATTCACAGAAAGGATTTGTTTAGCAGATTTGCAACAATTGCTATCGGCTCAAATGGAAAATATTTTCTGGTAGCACACTTGGCCCTCCAAGGGAAGTTGATTATTTTACTTAGAGTGCAATGGCAAGGAAGGTATTAAGGACAGCAACATTTCTTCCACTATAAAAAATAAATAAGTAAAATTAGGAAGGTGATTGAGGCCTTCTGCTATATTTCGTATACTGGGTGTTAGTAGAAAGATATCAACCCAGGGTGGGCTCACATTTAGGCTCACTGCCAGCTGAACATCAATCTGGGTGCTTGGTGATCTCTTTCTGTATATTTGAACTACCCACCTATTGGGCTTGTGAAGTTTGGGATAATAAAAGAATAAAAAAAGAAAGAGCCCCTGCAGTTTTTGCATGAATTTTTATTGAATTCAGCTCAGAGCCCTTTAGCAGGAAGAGTGCTTGCTTTGGCAAGCGTCCAGAGAACATCTTTTAGGAGGACCCTTTCTGTTTTTGTTTTGGAGCAACTTTGTGCAGTTAATCACCACGTTATTTACAGCTATGAAAAGTTGGAAATAACCAAGAGTTCCAATAAATAGGAAATAGATCATTTACAGTTTGCAAGCTTGACAGTATATTATACAATATTAAAATAGCTATGTTGTTGATATACACTGTTAACAAATGTTTAGAATATATAGAAAAATAATGCTTTGATTTGCTACATAAAATGCAAGTGGACATATAAGCACCTTCAAAAAGGCAGGAATATTATGAATTGCTAAACATGTTATTTCTTTTATTGTTTTTGTTGTAACAGCTTAGTTATAAATAACAGAAAATGTAATCAAAATTTGCATGACCAAAAAGCCCTCCTCACGCAGATGTGCTCAGGTCTCTCTCCCCTCATAAAAAAAAGCCACCAACTTTCCACATTACTGCAAATATCATATTATTCTTTCCTTCTCTCAACAGGTACACTTCTTCAAAGAGGTTTCTTTTCCCTTCTCACTTTGTGTTTTCTCCTCAATCTATTGAAATCTGCCTTCTGCCAGGTCACTTTGAAATTGTTCACATCAAAGTAAGTGAAACACATCTTGTTGCTAAAAGTAGTTTTCTATCTTTATCTCAGCATTTGCTATTTGGTTATACCTTCCTTAACCTTGCAATTCCCAGCTTTAAGATCTCTGTTGTTGTTGTTGTTTTTACACTTCTTTTATTAGGCTCCTGGTCCTCCAGTTTTCCCTTAATTTTACAATTCCTCCAGCTTCTGTGTCTCCTTTCCCCATCACTACACTTTGTCTCTTGTTGAGCTTTTCACTGTCAGCATAAATCATCTCTGTGCTGATGAATCTCAAATCTAGTCTCCATCTCCAGAGTTCCTGCATTAGTTATCTATCATGGCAAAACAATTACCCAAAACCTAATGGCTTAAACTGGCGCACATTTATTGTCTTACATCTGCTGTGGGTCAGGAATCTGGATTCTGTTTCACTAGGTTTTTTGCTTCATGGCTTCTCACAAAGCTGCACTCAAGGTGTCTGCTGATGGTCTGCATTCTCATCTGACTACTCAGCTGGGGACGGCTCATATAGTAACTATAGTCAGCATCCAGTTCCTTGCATGTTTTTGGATTAAAGTCTTCAATTCTTTGCTGGCTATTGGCCAGAGAGCACCCTGAGTGCTTCGCCACTTCATGTGGGCTTCTGCAGTATGACAGCTTGCTTCATCTAACTGCGCAAACTCTAAAATCAATGGAGAGAGTGTACTAGAATATAGGATTCAGTCTTTGTAACCCGATCATGGAAGAGATATCTCCTCAATGTTTCCATATTCTACTGGCCAGAAGCAAGTTCCTCAAGGAGAGAGTGTTAGGGAAACCCTGAATACCAGTAGGTGGGGCCTTTTGGGGCCAACATAACAATGCCTACCATAGCTCTAAACCAGATATCTCACTTCCCACTTGTACATAGAAGTACAAGTCCCATTATCAAGTGGAAAATGTACAAGTCTGAGTACATCATCTTTTTCCCATCCCCAAAGTAAGCTCATTTCCATCCTTTAAGTTAATGGCACCACCATTCACTGCATTTCCAAAATCAGAAATGACAGGTATTATCATGGACTTATTCTTCTTCCCCACCCCCAATGTCCAATTATTCATGACCTCCTTCTAGTTCTCATTTCTAAATACCTATTATATCTGTAGTATGAAAATGCACCTTTAGTCTACCTGTGGTTTTTATAACGCAGGCTACACAAATTCACACTCACCAAAATCTTCTTGGTCAGTAGGGATACATGAAGTTGAATGACAAATATTGTGAAGGGAATAGCTTTCTACTTGAATGATATCAAAACTTCCTAATAGGATGAAGTGGTTTAGTATGGTTATTTCCAGTATGGGGGATGTAAGCTCAAAACAGTCGTGTTTGTTTGCAATAACTTCTATCAACCGTTCTTGAAAATATTATCTTCCTGGAAGGATGAATCCCTGGAAAATGTTTCAGTCGTACATATAACTTTTCAGGTATTTTCATTTATTAAATTTTCACACCAGTCCTAAGAAGTTCAGACCTATTTGTTCTACTATTTCATCCTCTCAGGGTCTCCACTAATGCACAGGATGGCAGTGTAAGGGCAGGAGGGTGTTCCTGTGCAGATCCTGGAAGCAGCAGGGGCCTGCACACATCAGTTCAGAACTCTAATTCCTCTCCAAACCTCTTCAGTTCTAGCTGCTTGAAATTTAGACATTGTGGTCTGCTTTTAACAAACCTCCTTTTTCTAATGTGACCATGAGATGGGGATGGCCAAGAGTGACAATGGCATTTTCTAATTAGTTATAACATGATTGGTTGTCACATATTTTATATATTTCCCTAACTGCTATGTCCTTCCAAGGCAGTCCTGGAATGTTTGTCTGGGAGCTGTCTGTGCAGAAACAGATTGGGGTATACCACCTATAAACTGGAGGCCTTACTCCTATGCTCATTTCAGTCGCTGCCATCCATGCCTTCAAGACCTAAGTCACCGGAATCCCTAAAATACTCCTCATCCTTAGATTCAGTTTAACTGGATCAATTTCCCAGGCCTAGAAAACAGTTGATACTTGTTATCCTGACAGCCCCATTCAAAAATGAGATATGAAAAGTAATGCTTTCATAGCGACATGTGGGAAAGAACTATAAAAACCCTTAAGACATGGTTTGGCAAAGATATTTTCCCCAATTCAAAAATGAGTAGTGTTTTCTGGCATCTGCTGTAGTACTTTGTGCTGGCAGCTGAATTATCTTGGTCTCTGCCCAAAACTCTGGCTTCGAAAGCTGATCTTCAAATCTCCTGTGTTAAAGAAGGATATAAAACATTTAATGGTTGTTTGTGTGTCAAAAATAAGACATTATATTAACCAGATTAGGAGATGCTGTGCTTGTCCAAATGGCCACAACAATAAACAAAATAATTACTTTTTGCCTGGTAATGTAATGTTTATATTATTCTTCCAAACAACTTATGAGATAGGATAGGTTTTAACAGCCCATTTTGCAGATATAAAAACTGAGATTCAGTGAGACTAAAAGGCTGGCTTGTGGGTATTTGAACCCACAGCTTTATTTATTTATTTATTCATTCATTCATTCATTCATTTTTAAATATTTATTTATTTTCAGAGAGAGAGAGAGCATGTGTGCGTGTATGCACAAGCAGGGGAGGGGCAGAGAGAGAATCCCCAGCAAGCTCCACTGTCAGCACAGAGCCTGAACTGGGGCTCGATGTCATGAATCATGAGATCATGACCTGAGCCCAAATCAATAGCCAGATGTTTAATGAACTGAGCCACCCAGGCGTCCCTTGAACCCACAGCTTTAGACTTGAGCCTGTTTTCTTGCTAGTTTGATAAATTATTTTTAAGGTTTATTATCTGAAATGCCATGTAGTAAGCAGCAAGTTAGCAATTCTTCCTTTAACTATGACTGAGAGAAAATTATATACCATTCTCAGCCAATATTGACTTGGAGAATTATTTATACCTTCCTTAGCATTAGTAAGTTTACAGTACTTTTGAAGACAATTATCCTACTCATGACTGATCTGTCACTGTAAAACAGGTATGGACTCAAGTACCCATAAGTAAATATGTTTTGGTGTCATAAATATGTGTTGGTGTCCACATTCCTTTTTCCTAGAAAATTTACTTTAATCAGGTTCTCCTGCCTCTGTGAATTCACTGTCCTCTAACCCATGACCTCATGTCATTTAGTGCTTTGAGACCTCTAAATGGGTTCTCTATATTGAGGTGAGGACATAGCTTGCCCTCTCTGTTAAAAGCCTATAGCATTAATTCACTGTCTTTCAATTTGATAATTGAAATAATTCAGTCCTGTACATATTGCTTTCTGTCATCCTTTGCTTTTTTATTTTTTTTATTTATTTATTTATTTATTTATTTATTTATTTATTTATTTATTTATATTTATTTTTTGAGAAGGGAGATTAGAAGTCAATAAGAGAAGAGGCAAATGGAACAGTGTTATATAAATCTTTGCTTGTGAAGCAATCTCGGACCTCAGAGGTGGGTTGGTGTGCCATAAAGGGAAGCATCAGTCTGATATATGGACTTCATGGAAACCCACTGATGTGATCCAGGCAGCACTGACATTTAAAGGGACATCTTCTGTAATTGACGGAACATGGCTGCAGGAGTCTCCTAGGCACATGGGAGACATAATATGGTTCTACATTTTGGCAAATGATTCCCAGTTAGTGCCCAGATGAAATAAGTAGAAATAATGTGAGGACCCAACAGAATAATGGGTAAGCATGGTATCTGGAACCAGGAAATTGGGCCAAGGTTCTAGGGGGTACCAGGGGGAGACAGTCTAGGAGAGTATTCAAGGTTCTGGGGAGGAAGAAAGGCTGTAGCACTAGGCTTGGGTCTTACCCCCACATACATTGGATTTTAACAATATTAGATGGATGCACCTGCTGGTGAAGACAGGGTCAGTGGTAAGAAAAATTTTGTGCAGGAAAATAATGCAATCAAATCTTTATTTTGATAATATTTTTATCTGCTATTAAGGACAGCTTGAGAGGGAGGAATGAATGGAAACAGTGAAATCAATTAGGAGGCTGTTGTTATCTTCAAAGCTTTGTCTGTCTCACCTTTATTCTTGTCAGATTTCTTTTTCTAGATATCTTTAAGAGTCTCTCTTACCAAATGTTTTAACACTCATTATCTGTTTCTGTATCATGAATCCCTAATGAGATTGTAAACTTTGATGAATTTGATGCACTTATTTTTGCTTGTTTATAGCATTAGGTTAATGATAAACAATCAGAAAAATACATGGGCATGTTGCTGTGAAAAATACAAAGCATGACAAAGTATGGCATGAGCAGAGAAATGGAGGTATGTTGTATTCAAGGATATAGCTATGTCAAAAGGGAAAGGTTCATTGACTCCTGTAGAAAGGTGTTATGCGGGGAACTTTTTTTAAGTTTATTTATTTTGAGAGAATGAGAGAGAGAGATTATATACATGAGTGGGAGAGAGAGAGAGAGAGAGAGAGAGAGAATCCAAAGCAGGCTCTATGCTATCAGCAAAGAGCTAGATGCAGGGCTCAAACCCATGAACCGTGAGATCATGACCTGAACTGAAATCAAGAGTTGGACGCTTAACTGACTGAGCCACCCAGGTGCCCCTGTGGGCAACTTTTTGAATCACAAGTTGCACCATCTTTCTTACAGTTAGTGTTCAAAGATATATTACTTTATTTCTTTTTCATTCAACTTGTTTGTGTTTTTATGTGTTACTTGTAGACAGTATTAGTTGTTGTTGTTGTTGTTGTTGTTGTGTGTGTGTGTGTTTTAATCCTGCCTGGCAATCCTTGAATTTTGCTCCTGTATTGAATCCATTTGTACTTAGTATAGTTACTGAAATGGCTGTATTTGAGTCCACCATCTTGGTGTTCAATTTCCATTTGTCCCATCTACTCTATACCCACCCGGTTTCATTATCCTCTATGTACTGCAGTCCTCAAATTCCTGATGACAGTGATGCTTTCTCGTAATTACTAAGAGGCATGGAGTGCTGGCAGGCCTCTTGCGGTTCTCCTGCACAATTGGCGGGCCCCATGCCTGCTTCTCAGGAAGAGTCATCTCTTATAGCATTCCTGCCCTTCCTTCAGTGATGTCTGCGGTCTCCCACGATTCGTGCCTGGGATGCAGATGGCTCCTCCCAGATACCTTTCTTCGCCATCACCTAGACAGCCATATATCTTGCACCCCAGAGAGAGTCCCTTTTATGTCCTCTGTCCCCAGTGTTTTTTGTGAGCACTCAGGGAAGGCTCAAGAAAAGAGTTGGTGAAGGGATGCAGAGATCTTTGTGCCTCAGCCTTTGAAAATTAATTAAAATTCCATCTACTTTCTTTTTACCCACATCTATAGCAACATCCTCCACTCACTGCTCTGCCAAAGGAGGGTATGCTGTCTCATCAGAGAGGCTTGTCACCTTTTCATTTCAGTTCACTAGGTTACCTGATGCCGTCAGTTCTCTAAGAGACTAAAAATCTTTAATGGTTTTGTGTATTAACCAGTTCGTTCTCATTAGTAGAGTGGAAGCAGCATGTCCTCTCACTTTCTCTATCCTAAGGAAATGGAGAACTCAGATGATGCATTTTCCATGCTTACCATAATTGCTGGCACACGATTGCTGCTCAAAAAATACTTGCTAGTTGAATAATATGAGTAGTCCCATCTACTATTTATACATCTTTAAGTTATTGTTCAGTTGCATCTGTGCTTAAATCCAGATATTGTTTTAGAGAGAATCAATACAATAAACTCTAAAAAGAAATGCGCTCCTTCATGTCATGTATGTAGATACATAGATGAAGAGGAAAAATAATCCTTCTGTTGTGCTAGATAGTAGCAAATCAGGGCAAAGAAGGAAGAAACCTTCTACAAGGAAGGCCTTTATGATAATCAGAGATACTCTGGGATTCTGGGATAACTATTCTTAATATGATTACAAAATCTAATAAAGAACAAAAATGTTAGTATCCCTGTAGTTTCTTTGTTGTGGGTCATAAAGCTCTCTACCTTTTCCAGACAGATCCATACATCATGCACACACATAAAGTACCTTACTTATTCATGCTTTATTTCTGGGTCTTGAGTGAATCTGTGGAGAATAATTGTTATGTAAACATCATATTGTCTTTGATAACTGCACAGATATTCTGGAATGGGAAGGATTAGGATATATTTAGAGGTCATCCATGGGTTATATAATGGAGTAATATTCCATATAATAACATCTTGAAGTACAGTCAGGGGAAGTGACCAGATCATTGCAGAATATCTAGGTCAACAGCCTCACCTCTGAAAAATAGGCTGGTTGCCAAGGAGGGAAAAGATGGACTTCTTTCTTTTTGTAACCAGAAATAGCAAGACCTCATGTCCTATAAAAGCAAAGAAGGACTAAAATATCATGAAACAGACCTGGGTTATAAGAAATAAAAAAGCTATTTCTTGTTGCCCTGAGTCTTTTGCTTATATTACAGATAGAGGCAGACGCTGAGCCAACTTTGAGGGAATCTAAAACATAAAAATACATTATTTTAAAACATAATAAATACATTTTTTTTTTGGTTCTCAAGGAACCAAAGAGCATCCTGAGTTAAATGAAAAGGAACAAAAGAATATCCCTGTTATCTGGAACTGAAGTTGTTTAAACACAATATACCAGAAGAAAAGTAATCACTAAAGTATGCAGGCCTATGTGTGTATATGTATTTATATATGTATGCATGTATACATATGTGTTTCTGTGGGGATATGTGTAGTAGGGAGAGAGAAAGAGAAGAGAAATTGAGAAATGAAGGCCAATTGCTGAGAGAAATCTGGTTTTCATCAATTTACAAATAGAAATTGGGACTGTACCACATATGAAGATGAAACATTTTGAGTCCATTAGGCTTTCTTTGAGTTGCAATTGTTAGGGCATAGAATTTGCAACGCATAGATATTTCCTTTGCTTTGCATGCCTGTGCTGCAGAGATATTTAAACTCACGCCTCATGTATCCCTCTGGAGCTCACGCTCAGTCTGATCCTGGAAATGCTGAATATCTGACTGATCTCTTCATGAATCCGAGGCTGTTTTATCTCAAGGCTTAGCATGCTGTCAGTAATTCAAAAGTCCTTAGTCCTGCCATTAAGCTAGATTTTGCCTCACAAGAGAAAAGAGGGAGAACTAAGGCTCTCTGAAAAGCCAACATGTAGGGTAACCTTGTTCTGAACCCTTTAAAATCATCAAGGCTGGGATAGAATCATCTGGGTTATTTTGAGTCACATATATTTCCAATTTCTTTGCACAGAATTATTTTTAGTCTTAATTTTACTAGCAATGCTGAAAGCTAACCTTTATATCTTTAAGTGTTCTCAATTTTATCATCTAACTGATCTTTATAAAAACCAAGCCTGTCTCAAATTGTTTCTAAAATTTCATTGGTTAACACCTTTACAAAATCACCACTGTCTTTGGGTTAAAATTCACCCTGAGGGTCAGTGTAAGATAGAGGTGAAGAGCACAGACTCCTGAGTCAGAATGATGAGCTCCCATTCCACATTCTACTACCTACTTACTCACGTTTCCGTTATTTTCATTTCCTCATCTGGAAAATGGGATAATGATAGCACCCAAGTCATACAGTTCAGAGTATTTGAGAAGATAATTTACCTAAAGCCATTCAAAAATTGCCCGGCACACAGTAAGTGTTTAGTGAATGCTAGTTAATATCACTGTTGACATAGAATACAAAGCCCTTTGTGGTGGGACCATACTTGACTTTTAAATCACTGTGGGTCAGGAAATCGGCTAAATTTCTCCATGTATGATTTTGTCTGGTATTTACAACAATCATATTAGATATGTATAACCCTTTTTTTTTTTTTTCAACGTTTATTTATTTTTGGGACAGAGAGAGACAGAGCATGAACGGGGGAGGGACGGAGAGAGAGGGAGACACAGAATCGGAAACAGGCTCCAGGCTCCGAGCCATCAGCCCAGAGCCCGACGCGGGGCTCGAACTCACGGACCGCGAGATCGTGACCTGGCTGAAGTCGGACGCTTAACCGACTGTGCCACCCAGGCGCCCCAGTGTAACCCTTGTTTTTAAGCACAGATAGTAGGTACTTCATATCAGCAGCAGCAGTATTATCAGAATCATATTTTCCTTCATCATGTATTATCATTCCAACTTTATAGAGAAGGTAATCCCTTCATATGGATTTGAATAATTTAAACAGAGCACATCCATCTGGAAGAGAGAGACAGAGAGACAGAAATGCTAGCAGGAAGAGAGATAAAGAAACAGACCATTCAGTTTCTTACTGCTGGCATCAATCTCTGAGACACAGCAGCACCAAAATTTTTCTAAATTTGCCCTTTATCTTTATCATGAAATCCCTATTTTGGGTAAAGCTACTTTTTTCTTTGTAAACTCTAAAGTCCTACCTGCTGCAGTATAGGAGAATACAGAGGTTTAAAGTCTCAGAGATGGTGTGATGGATGATCTTTGACTACGATTTGCTGTGGGGAGCACAAGTGATGAGAAGCCAACTTGGTACCCCTAAGGGTAATTAAGGCACAGCCTAGTTTGAACCTCAAGTGATCCTATTCATCCTTCCCTTAATTCAATAAATGTCTCACCACTTTATATTTACACATCTACAAGTTTCTACTGAAAGGACTCTACCTATAGTACTGAATATTTACTCAAAGTAGACCTACTGCCTCTACTTGTAGACATGAATTTGTATTTCTATCTCCCTGGGCATTTAGCTACATGACAAACCCACATGCCTCGTGGGTGGGTAGCGTGCTGCCAATGAGACAAATCCTGAGATGAATGCACAGAACGGATAAAGGCTCAGAGAGAAGCCTGGAAAAGGCTGGAACAAGACCAGCACGCACGAGCCACTGAAGCTGTTCTGGAGGTCAGCCGGGGTGATGCACATTTTAACCAAGAGCGAGTTCTGTCAGTATTGCCAAAACCACATTAATTCCTCTTGAACCAGTTCCCATTATAAGCCTTTGTTTCTGCTTGAAAACATACAAAGTGTTTTCAAATGTTCTGTCAGAAGAGTCAAGGCCTAAACTCCTTATGGAAAGTCGCACTGTAAACTGGATACAAGTTCCATAACTCACTGTTGGTGGCTCAGAACTAAGCTGTACTTTTTGTTCCTTCTTCTCAAGTCTCCCATTTTCTCTCCTGTTATTCTCATTTCATGTATATCCTAAAAATCCAAATGAACAAAATTGGTTCAATATAATTTTTTAATTCTGAATGTGGAAAATCTTCGGACTAAACTCCGTGATACCAAAAAAGATGGGGCTATTGAATTAAACAGAATAATAGGCTAGCAGAACCAGTTTGGAAAATATTTGATGTAAGATTCTTATTTTTTAAATGCAAACCACACACACACACACACACAAATGGTTTGCATTTAAAAATACATAGACTAAAAATTGTGATGGAACAAATTCATTCTTGGCTGTATTTATTTCATGTATAACACTGTATGTAGATGTTTTCAGGCATCCCAGATCTCAGGAAATGTAAAATCTCAGAGTTAGTTTGGTAAAACAAAAACTCTACTGGATAATGAGATCTAGAGGATCAACAGATGTATTTAAAATTTTTTTTTTTCTGGGGCACCTGTGTGGCTCAGTCCGTTAAGTGTCCAGCTTCAGCTCAGGTCACAATTTCTTGGTTCATGAGTTGAAGTACCGCATCCAGTTCTGTGGTGACAGCTCAGAGCCTGGAGCCTATTTCAATTCTGTGTCTCCCTCTCTCTTTGCCCCTCCCATGCTCATGCTCTGTCTCTCTCTTTCAAAAATAAATAAACATTAAAATATAAATTAAAATAAATAAAATTTTTTTCAACGTTTATTTATTTCTGAGGGAGAGAAAGAGAGCACGAGTGAAGGAGGGGCAGAGAGAGAGAGGGAGACACAGAATCCAAAATAGGTTCCCGGCTCTGATCTGTCAGCAGAGAGCCTAACACAGGGTTTGAACTCACAAACCGTCAGATCATGACCTAAGCCAAGGTCATATGCTTAAATGACAGAGCCACCCAGGGGCCCCTCAACCTATGTATTTTAAATGAACAGCTCATTAATAGGAAAAAATGGGGTTAAAACTGCCAGCACTTAATTATTTAAATGTAGGATTAAAGTTAAACATCTGTTGGAGGTATTGTGTGTTTTAAATATAATGATATTGATGTACAATGATATAGCAAAAGAATGGGATAGAAGGAAAGAAGAAGGAATAATATATAATTGTACTAATTTCTCACCTATCACAGATGGTAGTTAACAGAAATTCTGAAGTTGAAAAAATACTTTAAAAATATGACTAACCTCTCAACTTTAAAGGCGCATGTAATAAATAGAAATATATTTTAGGACATAGCTCTTGTGATAGACAAAGATTTAAAGAAGTACAGTACTTCCCTTGGAGTACTTAATTTTTTTAAGTAAACTTTTTCCTTTAGAATAGTTTGAGACTGACAGTGAAAATGGTACAGACTCCTCTTCTACCTCCACAGCCATCTTCCCCTATTAATAACACCTGACATTAGTATGGTCCATTTGCCAACAATGATACATTCTTACTAACTTAACTTCATACTTTAATTCCTTAATTAAAGTACCTTAATTTTGATCTAATATCTTCTTCTATTCTAGGATGTCATGTAGCATATCACATTACCTTTAGTGATCTTGTCTGCTTAGGCTCCCCATGGCCATGACAAGTTCTCAGACTTCCCTTGTTTTTGATGACCTTGGCAATTTTGATGAATACAACTCAAGTATTCATAGAATGTCCCCCAACTGGGATTTGTTTGATTATTTTTATAGTCACACTGGGGTTATGGGTTTTGGGGAAGAAGATCACAGAGGTGAAATGCCATTTCCATCACATTATATCAAAGGTCCATACTGCCAACATGATTTATCACTGTCAACCTAACTTACCTGGTTGAGGTGTGGCTGTCTGGTTTTTCCACTGTCAAGTTTTCTTTTTCCCATTTTTTCATGCTTTACTCTTTGAAGGAAATTACTATACACATCCCACACTTAAGGAGTCAGGAGTTATGCTTCACCTTTTTGAGGGTGAAGTATTTACATAAATTACTTGGAATTCTTCTGCAGAGGTGATTTGTCTATTCTAATCTATTCTATTGACTGATTTATAATTTATATATGCATTGAATTTTTAATAATGTCAAGATGTCAAGAATAAAGTCACCTATTTAAAAAAAAAAGAAGGAAAGAAGAAAGGAAAGAGGGAGGCAAGGAAGGAATGAAAGAGAAAAGGAAGAGAGAATTCTGGAACTGAAGTCAGTCCTTCACACAGGTGGCCTGATCATATCAGTCTCTCCTAGTTCCATTTCATTACCTGTCCTGAGTACATCCTACTATATAACTAGAGAAAAGCTGAAAATTGTTTAACAGTTACAGTTTACTCGGTTGTTACATCCTAGATGAAAGTTTGTGTTCAAAAATAATGAACCTTAAGTCTTTAAAACAATCCTGATTTCCACTTAGAGTAAGCATAAATCACAAGCTTGTATTGCAAAACTGTTAAACTTTTTTCTTTAAAAAATGTTGACCAAGAGTCAGCGATCAGGATCAATTACATTCCCCATCCACCACTCATACTGGACATGCTAGACATCCCTCCCATTCTGTTCACTCCCATAGATGCATGGCTTCCACTACTGTAGTAGCTGCTGTTCACTGCTCCTTGGCTGCCTATGCAATGTTTGATTGAAAATCACTGGAGTTTTCCTGTAAAACTTGGTCATATCCACTCATGCTGCTCTGGCCGCCATAGCCGCCCCCATAACCACCACTCAGCTGCTGAGAAGTCTTTTTATTTTTTTATTAAAAACATTTTTAATGTTTATTTATTTTTGAGAGAGAGAGAGAGAATGAGAGAGAAAGAGACAGCTTGAGCAGGGAAGAGGCAGAGAGAGAGGGAGACACAAAATCCAAAGCAGGCTCCAGGCTCTGAGCTGTCTGCATGGGGCCCAACGCGGGGCTCGATCTCACGAAGTGTAAGATCATGACCTGGGCTGAAATCAAGTCAGATGCTTAACAGACTGAGCCACCCAGGTGGCCCTGGGTATAATATATTTGAATGCATATTTAGTAATAATTAGGGTATCATACATAAAAGCTGAAATTTACCTCCTATTATAGTATAAGTAACTAAATGTAGGCAAGTATCAAATAAAAAATTATCTCCTCTCTGTCTCTCTGTCTCTCTCTCTCTCTGCCTCTCTCTCACTCTCCCTCTCCTCTCCTTCTCTCTTTTACACACAGAGCTCAATTTATATGTCTAGAAGCAATGACAGCTATGTTACAACTTAGGCTAGTCCTTTTTGACTTTGATTTTGAGAAGGATCTTGATTTCAGAAACATTAAAATGTGGAGAGGGTGTGCATCTTAGAATTAAGACACTATACTATTTATCATTTTTAGCAAAACATAGGGCTAAATCATGAATCAAGGGCAGCTGTATAGATCAGTCTTCTACTTATGCAACAAATGTATCATTTTATCTTTAAGAGCCAATACTCTTTTTTTTTTTTAAGTTTATTTATCGAGAGGGGCGGGTGGCACATAAGCAGGGGAGGGGAAGAAAAAGGGAGAGAGAGAATCCCAAGCAGACTCCTCTCTGCCAGCACAGAGCCTGATGCAGTGCTTGAACTCATAAACTGTGAGATCATGATCTAAGCCAAAATCAAGAGTCGGAAGCTTAACCGACTGAACCACTCAGGGGCCTGAGCCAATACTTTCTATTAGTTAGCCATTCATTCTTTGTATCTATAATTCATTGATAATTGGAATTTTTCATAGTGAAGTAAGAGCAACCTTACAACATATATCATCAAAAAGCAAAAACCTTACAGATTATATCACGAAATAATATACTGGGGTGCCTGCGTGGCTCAGTTGGTTAAGCATCCGACTTTGGCTTAGGTCATGGTCTCATGGTTCCTGAGTCCGAGCGCCACACAGGGTTCACTGCTGTCAGTACAGAGCCCACTTCAGATCCTTTGCCCACCCCCCACCCCCGCCCCTATCTCTCTGCCCCTTCCCTGTTTTTTTTCTCTCAAAAAAAAAAAAAAAAAAAAAAGAATTTACCAATTTGTTAATATGTGCTTTGGTATTTTAATTACTTGAAAATTGGCCACTTATATGAACCACATTTGGAAAAATCCCCTCAAACAAAGTGTATCCAGAAAAATTAAGGCAGGAAAGTCTTGAAATCGAGCAAGTTAAAGCCCTCCCTAAACATATATACTTCCATTTCTCAAGGTGAAGCAACTGAGACTTAACAAACATTTCCTAAATTCATGGCAAAATTAGGACTGTAAACCACACTTCCTGGTTCTATGCCCAAAGCCCTTCCCACTTCATTGTCCAACTATAATGTGTTTTCTTCCTTGACCTATAACAAGTAACTAAAGATCTGCAGTAAATAACTCATGATTGAGAGCACACATTATGTAGTAGGTCAAGGCAAGCTCATCACCCATAGAATAATATTAGGAGAGATCCAGTCTGCCATTAAGTGGGCTCTATGATCCCTGCCCCAATCCTTCCTGGTTTGTCTCTGAACCTACTCCCCCTGCCCTTAAAGCTGATTGGCCAAACCAACTCCTATGTATACAGGTGGCTTGAGAAATAAAATCACTTATCTGGTTTCATTAAAACAATAACAACATTGTAAATATTATCAAGAAAACATATTATTTTAGCCTAAAAGTTTCCTTCTGGGAGCCTGGGAGTGTCTGTTAGGGAATGTTCCACATTCTAAAAGCTATGTTTGTTTTCAGTCCATTTTAAGTGGAATATTTTTCACCCTTCTGAGTAGGGCAGACAAAAGCTTTAATTAAACAAATGTCACATGGGAACCCTTGCCCCCAAAGCCTTTATTGGCCCTAATTAGCAGATGCAGCTGTAGACTCTATCAATATGAGATGGTCTGTTTATTGTGTCCATTTATATCATACTCATCAGGGAGTATGTGGAAGACACCCCAGAATTATCAGCTTTAATTAAAACTGGCTCAAATGGTGGAGAAAATAGCCCACGCAAAAATGGGTCAGGTAAAAGAGGAAGATTAAAAAAAAAAAAAAAGCAGTAGCCACAGCACACTGAGAATATTACCATGGCTTCTTTGGGAAAACTGGAGGAGGGTGTTTGATGTTCTGATTGTCAGCAACTGCCTGAGAGACATGCAGACATTTCAGGGCTGGGCTGAATTATACAGACAGGGGAGCTCCTGAGTCAGAATGTTTTCTTCTCCTCCCCAAGGTTCCTAAATGACCCACCGCTCCCCTAGCTTTCATTCTAAATATACTGGGAAGGAGAAGTGGTACATTCATTTAGACGTATTCATTGAATCCATCATTCAAGGAATTATATACAGTTAAATCTGGAAGCTCCTGGAAAGTTGTTTGATGTATCTTAAATACAAAATCTAACAATATTTATTCAAATTCTGCTGTGCTTTTATATATTTTTCTTATCCTTACAACTCAAAGCTGGTACCTTGCATTTTCCAGATAAACTATCTTAGGCTCAAAAATTTTAAGTCCTTTCTAAATGTCATAGAGTTAATACATGATAGAAGCAGGATCTAAACTTCAGTGTGATTCCAAAGCCCAGACACCTTTTTCCAAACTGAGGCTTCTCGATATTAGTCAAAAGAATTTAGTATTTTGGCCAATAACTTGTTAACATGGATAAAGGAGCTGGGATTTCTGAAGACCAACAAACTGAAGTTTAAACCTTTTCCCACAGTTTCTTCACTCATGAAATCAGGATAATAAATACTTTTTATGAAAGTTGGATTATCTGAGATAAACTTTGTGAGAAGATTTTGGCCTGTGGAAAATGCTTGATAACCATTGTTGCTTATTCTATTCTCACCATTCCATTGTGACCCTATTTTGAAAGACACTGAGATGGCGGTTCATCAAATCTCTTTGGTATGTCATTGGCTTGCTTAATATAAAGCATATACTGATGCTCACCCTTTGTGTTCTAACAGAAATAATAAGTTTTATTTGTTCTGTTTCCCAAGGAAACAATTGCTAGAAGTATTACTCTTCAGTTTAAAAATTGTGAAATTTGAGGGGTGCCTGGGTGGCTCAGTTGGTTAAGCATCTGAGTCTTGATTTCAGCTCAGGTCATGATCTCACAGTTCATGGGATCGAGTTCCATGCTGACAGTGTGTAGCCTGCTTGGGATTCTCTCTCTCCCTCTCTCTGTGCCCCTCTGCCCACCAAATAAATAAATAAACTTTCTTAAAAAATGTGAAATTTGAAAGTAGCAGTGATCAGCCAGTAATGAGAAAGCTGTAACTATTTAGAATGGGCTTTGTAAACTTTTCTGGTGAAGTCCCCTTAAAGGCACAGCAGAACCAGCCTGTGTCTCTATGTGGTTTGAATGCTCTTCAGCAAGCATGAAATTTGTTAAAAGGATATAGTGTTATCTTTAAAATAATGCAGTTTTGTGCTCCTTAATCTATACGCTTTTTTAATTGAAAATCATTAAACTGTTAAGTCTACTCTCTTCCTCCCTGCTTTTCAAGTCATTTAATCATGTCTATGCTCCAGAAGACATGCCTTCTTTTTTTTTTTATTTTTTTAATGTTTTATTTATTTTTGAGACAGAGAGAGACAGAGCGTGAATGGGGGAGGGTCAGAGAGAGAGGGAGACACAGAATCTGAAGCACGCTCCAGGCTCTGAGCTGTCACAGAGCCCGATGTGGGGCTCGAACTCACAGACCGTGATATCGTGACCTGAGCCGAAGTCGGACGCTTAACTGACTGAGCCACCCAGGCGCCCTGACATGCCTTCTTTAACCATGTCTCCTCATGCCTCACTGAGACATACCCAAGAAGTCCTGGAGAAATTCCATATTCCAACCTAAGAATCACTGGTTTATGAAGTATTTCAACCAAGGTAGGAGTAAGCCAAATAATGATTTTTGCCTTCCAGGAATTATTTCTGAGGTGATTGCCATGAAAATAAGTTCTCTTTTGGCATTTGCCCTAACATAGGGAAATTATTCCTAATGAGGACAAAAGAGAGGCAAGAGAAAAATAATGTAAGTTCTATGCCAACTATGCATTTTTTACAAATGCACATTTGTAAATGTTTATAAATGTAAACACCTCACTATTCAAGTGGAAGCACAATGTAATGAGAAATCATGACAAGTCATAGTCTGGGTCCTTCCAGTTTCACAGCCTATTCCACTTCCTGGTTTATATTTGTTAAAAAAAATTTGTTTTTAAAGTAATTTCTACATCCAACATGGGGCTCAAAAGTTGCATGCTCTGTGGACTGAGCCAGCCAGGCATATACCCCCATTCCTGCTGGTTGACTTTCAAAGTGGATCCCATGGTACCTGGCTCAGATCCCTTCATTGGGCCTGAAGCCCTCAGTCCCTCACCTTCCTTAGCTGTGGTAGTTTGCTGGCTACAGCTCCCAGCTAAGTGGCTCTCCAGAAATTGCCTTCTAAGGGCATCACCTGGTCCAAGGTTAGGCCTAGATCCCTGGCCACAATCCAGCACATCCCTGAAGGGCCACCCCAGCTCCAGAGCTCCCAGGCAGATTGGTCCTGTGACTGCCGCATCACAAGTCAACTTTTCTTCTTACACAGTCCTACCTTCCTCATCCCTTTACAGATGCTATTCCGGCAAACAAAAGTTGACCCCAGAGTCAGTTTACTGGGGAACACAGCTTATGATAGCTTCTCATCTAGAGTTGACTTCCTCCACTTCTCCCTACACAGTGATTTCCCAAGTTTCATTAGACACCATCTCTGAATTTAAATGTGAAAATAAAATAACAGTTATGTGGGGCACCTGGGTGGCTCAGTCAGCTGGGCATCCAACTTCGGCTCAGGTCATGATCTCACAGTTTGTGGGTTCAAGCCCCGTATCAGGCTCTGTGCTGACAGCTCAGAGCCTGGGGCCTGCTTTGGATTCTGTGTCTCTCTTTCTGTCTGCTCATTTCTCTCTCCCTCTCTCTCCCTCTCTCTCTCTCTCTCAAAAGTAAATAAACATTAAAAATATTAAAATAAAATAAAATAACAATTATGTGAATCTGAAACGTTGGTATGTGGATAGTTAATTGTAGTTAGCAAAGTGATGATTTCTAATTCAACTAGTTTGAGTGACAGTATCCATTATGCTTCAGGCACTTGACTGTTTGAAATGACAAATGTAAACTTATTATAACCATATGGTGTTAGTATTATTATACTTGCTCCAAAAAGGAAGAAACTGAGATTTATTCTGTTTGTTAAAGTCCCAACATTAGCATAGTGTGAACTCAGAATTTGAACCTGGGCTCTCTTTCCCCAAGTCTAGTGGTTTCCAGTTTACCTGGGAACCTTTGTACTCTTCATGCATATTTCCAGCTCTCTGCCCTCTGAGCACAAAGAGCAGTGAAATTTCAGGTGGTAGTGGCCCTGCCAGTTTGTGTCCCTGAGAAAAGACAACATGAAATAGAACTCCTAGCACAACTCCAGATGGGCATAGAACATGAGTAAAAAGGAATCTGAGGTGTCTTAAGTCACTATTCTCGGGGCATTATTTATTATCACAGCAAAAACTAGCATCATTAATATGTGAATTATAACTCAAGGACAGATTTTTTTTTTTTTTTTACAAATTTCATATGTTTATTGAACAAAATGCATAGCACAGTGAAGTACCCACTGCCATACACATTTGTGAGTTGCTTCCTCAGAATCTGTTCACCTCTTCTGATAATGAGGCCCTGATTTTTCACTGGGGTATTTACCTTCTCAGCCATTCAAGGGTTGCTGGTTTATGGTCCAGCTCCAGAGACAAGCCCAGTTTGGCTGAAGCCAATTGTGACTTCCTGGCTACCATGATGGTTCAGAATTGGGCACACTCCTAACTTGAGCACTAGGAGCAAAACCCAGGACTTAAGCAAGAGGTATTGGAAGGGACCCTTTCTCTCCCTCTGAATGGGGAACAAGTTGGTGAAATCTGTGGCTACATGAGGGCATCCCTTGGGGCCAAGAGGTCCCCGTCTGTGGACTGAAGATGAAGTGGACTCTGGGGAAGGGAGCAAGAAACCACATTTTTGTAACTCTGAGGAGTGGGATAATTCCTTACTTAAAATGAGCACTACTTCTGGAATTTAAGTTTTGAAAGTTCCCAGATACCTTAGTTCTATGTGAGTCTGATTTTCTGTTCTAACCAGTAAACTCACAATCCCACTGTCCAGAGAGAACCACCATTGACATTTTGGGTTCATTCTTCTTATACATTTTAATGCATTTGTATAGCTACAATTAATTTTCTTTAGTTTTTTACTTTTACAAAATTGAGAAAAAATCTGTACTCTTCTGAAATATTTCAGTTGATAATATTGTTTACCTTTTTTTATGTCAACCAAATCTATCATTATCATTTTTAATTACTGCATAATATTCCATTCTAGAATATGCCATAATTTAACAAATTTCCTACTAAGGAACATTTACACTTTGTCCATTTTTCATATTATAAATGTGCCATTTTTATACACTATTTCTATTATTTCTTTAGGCCCTAGAATCACAGAGTGATTTAGGAGCTAGATCACAGAGTATGTACTTTCTTAAGGCTTTGACATATTTTACCAGATTATCCTCCAAAAGAAACATAGAATTTATATTCCCATCAGCTTGGAAATTGGTATGTTTGATGGGTAGAAGTAGGTAACTAAAGGCAAAATTCTAGCTAAAATGAGACTATCTCTTTACTGAATACTTATTGTCTATTATTTGTACAACACTTTGATAGGTGCTGGGAATATACTGGTGACCAAGGACTCTTGAACTTTTTTCTCTGTATTCTTCCTTCTCCAATTATGACAGATTTGTAAAAAGGTATAGCTTTGTGAATGAATTAAGTAACATCACACATCATGATATTACAGAAACGTGTCACATAAATGACATCAGATAGAGCAGCCTGGAGATAGCGAAGGTGTATTTGCCAACCATGTCAAACAGTGATATGTGACATCGCTATATGCAATATTGTTCACCCATACTTTCCTCCTGTGCTCACCCCTGTACAGATGTAGCTAGAATCCTGGAAATTTTATTTCCCAGACTCCCTTGCTAGTAAGGTTGAACAGATTATTACTGCTATTTTTTTTAAAATTTAAGATGTATTAATAGAGAATTGCCATATTTGCTAAAATTGAAATGTCCCTAATACTAAAATCTATTTAATAATGTAATATAATTGAAAGATTTTGGGTTTTGCAATCATGTAGATATAATTTAATTTGAATCTCATCTAACCCATACTTATTTAATGACCTCGAGTTTTGATTTCTTTCTCAGCTCCCATTTACTCATCGATAAAATGAGGCCAATAATATTTGTGTTATAGCATTGATGTGATGGTTTGATAAAATACAGCCTTTAAAGCTTTTAGGCAATTGCCTGACACATGGATATCAAATAAGTGTTTTACAGGGGCGCCTGGGTGGCTCATTTGGTTAAGCGTCCGACTTTGGATCAGGTCATGATCTCACAGTTCGTGGCTTTGAGCCCCGCATCGGGCTCTGTGCTGACAGCTCAGAGCCTGGAGCGTGCTTCAGATTCTGTGTCTCCCTCTCTCTCTGCCCCTCCCCTGCTCATTCTCTGTCTCTCAAAAATAAATAAATGTAAAAAAAAAAAATAAGTCTTTTACAGAAAGTGGTCCTCTCACCTCCTGCATCTGAAAATCATTATTAAAAATACAGATTCCTAAGGCCCATACCAGACCTATTGAATTAGAATCTTAGGCTGTGATCTCCATTTTTAACAAATTCCTTTAACAATTCTTCACTGGGATTTCAAAATTATTATACTAAACAAACATTAAATATTTCTATCATATATAGATTCATATATGATTCAGCAGACAAATAGCCTTCAATGAGGTTATTACAACGATCTCAGAACTATCAACAGGAGTATCACCCACTGAACTATAGATGCATCAAAGGAAACTTAATAGAGGACTTTTTGGAATTCAATACATACTCCAAAGCAATAGAATCTAAAAGAAAAACCTTTGTGAATTCTTTGTGTCTTTAAATACCACATGATTAAGGTGATCTTAGCTGATGAGAATGGTGCAGGCCAGTCTGGGACTTGAAGACTGGCTACAATCAGATGCCTTTTGATAGCCAATGAAGGTCAAGGCAAGGATCAGAAACTCATATGAATAAACAACAGTAACGCAGAAATTTTCTGGTAGAATTCTAGGCCAGAAATTTTATTTTTGTTGCTTTTAGCAACAAAGATGTTGCTTTTAGCAACAAAGATGCCTTCGATGCCTGCTGGTTCTTCTTAGTTCTGGTGAGCAAATTTGGAGCTATGTGTTACCCTCCCAACCCCCCTATCACCAAATCACTTTTCCCTACTTCTCCTCTCTTTCTGAGTGTGTGTTTACATATGCCTATGAATTTATAGACCAAAAAAGGGAAGTTGAAAATAACCAAGGTTCACTCTAGTTCCAGTGAAGCTATTAGGCTTTCTTGTTCAAGAACAGGCAATTAGAAAGTACTTTTGACTTTTAGTTTTATGGATTGAATCAATAAGATTCTGGACAAAAGGGCAAGGGGGGGGGTGGGATACAGGTCAAGGCTAGGCATTGTGGTCCAAGGTACAAAGATACAAAGAAGAACTGGAGCTGAGTTTAGCTTTGAGGGTCTACAGTCCTCCCAAAGAGCGGACTTCTGAGGCAGAGGTGGGCAAAGAGACTTTACTACAGCCTGGAACAGCGAGACAAGGGCCACCACTCTTCAAGCCACCACACAGCCACAAGGAACAAGGACAGTAGAGACATGCATACACTGATCTTGCTTCTCCCCTGCTCAAGGTTTTGATGCCTGGTAGGCACCATTTCCAGCTCTACACAAGCCTCACCTCCCTCTTGCCCTGACAGTGTTCTTGTATCATACAAAGAAAGAGGGAAAGGAACCCATACCAACAGTCCTTCAAATAACTGACATTGGATTTCCCCAAAAGTTGAGTGGATGAGGGAGTCCTCAGTGAACCGTAAATAAAACAGAAAAAATTTTAAGTTTATTTATTTTTTGAGAGAGAGAGAGAGAACATGAACACACCAGTGAGGGGAGAGCAAAGAGAGGGAGAGAGAATCCCAAAGAGAATCGATGAGGGACTTGATCCCATGAACCACGAGATCATGACCTGAGCCAAAACCAGGAGTCAGGCATTCAACCAAATGAGCCACCCAGGGACCCCTAAAACTGAGAAACTTTTCAAAATGTGACATTGCTTGCATTTTGAGTGTTGAAGAGGGAGACATCTGAACTTACGTTCTAATCTCCTCATACATGCCTGAGTTACATCAGAGCTAGCTGGCAGATTTCTGCCAGACATTGAAACAGAATGTAAATAGAAGGTAAAGCTGTAGAATTCAGTTTCAGCATTGTCTTTGGGGAATACACTCCTATAGTCATCACTTCTCCACTCAAAGAGAATGTGGAGAAGTGGAATCAATCTCAGATTTGCCTTCCTTCCTTTTGTGCCTTTTATGGAGCCAAATCCAAAAACACAGAGAAGAATTTTACATTGTTTTTACTACTGTCAATGAACTGGATTATGATTTAGAATTATATCCAGTCACTGGAAGCACTTGAGAGAAGCAAATGTGCTTTATTCTTTCATGAGTGATCTCCCATGGCAGCAGCCGTTGGTTACCCCGCTCATTACCCCACACCTCCCTGGCACTCCCTTTCTAGTACATGCCTACGCAGTTCTTCCAAAAGCCCCTGTGATTCTCACCTGAGGGCATCCTCAGGCCCCAAACACCAGCAGGCCAGAAGTGCCAGGAACTGATGCGCTAGGAAATAGTCCTCAGTCAAAAAGAGATGGAAATTAGTGGATAAATATATAGCTTCCTTGCCCATGGGGCTGGGAGGAGAATAACTCTGTGTCATGTTCTACATCGTCTCCCTGAGTTCCTATTGAGATTGAGCCCAAGTTGCCCCCAACATTAACTTGATTGATATTATAAACATTACTGGCTTTCTTTCATGTCCTACCTTCTACTCTCACTTTTCTATTGGTGCTTCCCAGGATCACCTCCCTGATATATTAATTGCACACAAATATTTGTCTTGGACAGTGCTTTAGGGAGCATTTACCCAAAGACTCCTCCTTGGGATAGAAAAGAGATGCAACGAATACTTCCCAGGTGACTAGGATGGAAACTAAAGAAGATTTAACCTAGTCATAAAGTGATACTGGGCTGTCCCATGAAAGGAGGCTTCTAGCTCTTCTTTCTTCACCAGGGAACATTTATTTCCTTGTTGAATTTTTCCTGTACTGAGGTCTTGCTGATGTTGTCAGTACATAGAGTAGATCCATCTCTTGGCAAGGTCATATCAAGCAAGCCTACAGAACTGAGATACAAAATTCAAATACCAGTTTATGAATTTACCATAAGAGGTAATGGCCACAGGGAGTGGAATACTCAATCTCCAAGTGACCACTGTGTACTGTGTCTAGAGGCTGACCTACGTGGGTTTCCAAACAAGCAGTAGAGTTTGCATGAAAAGCATGGAATCAAGACAAAGGAATCCAGTGGCACCCAAGGTCTAAAGACATTAGTCTCAGACACCTGATACCCACGCCAGCGAGTAAGGGCAATAGTGCCTATGAAAATAGGAATCTAAAGCTCCTTGGCAGAAGATCCCTCCAACCATTCCACACTGGGGATCCTCTCATGAATAGGACTTGCAGATTATTGGCTAAACATGAAAAATCATCCAGAAAATGCTTACACATGGAATGCCTCTGAGATTTTCAACCTCTCCTTCTGATCTTCACCTTCCTTTAAATGTTAATAAATTCAATCAGATACAAACCAATTCTGCTGGGCTGTAAATTATTCAGACTTGCTCAGTGCTTTTGCATATGTCAGCCTGAATTTTAATTTCCAAGGGGCAAACTCATTTCCCTAGCATTTAGTTTGAGGAGGGCTGATAAACTTCAGTGCCTACTTACTAATACCACCTGTCATATCCAGGCTGCATTTCATTTGTCCTCACAACCAGTCTTTGAGGTAGATGTTACTGTCTTTACTCACAAGAAAGCAGAGGTTCAGGTAGGCCAAGCAACTTGGCCAGGAATGGAACTGGAGTCAAGCCTGGTTTGTCTAAGCTTGCAACTCCTGCCCTTTTGTTTTGTCATGCTACTCACAGGTTATAATGGAAAAACTTGTATTTAAGGATTGAGTTGATGAAAAGCTTTTATTTCTAGCAGAAAGTTTGATGACTCCTAAGGGTCCATCTAAACCTAAGAATGTATAATTCTTTTTTTTTAAGTTTATTTATTTTGAGAGAGACAGAGAGCATGAGCTGGGAAGAGGCGGAGAGAGAGGGAGAGAGAATCCAAGCAGGCTCCTTGCTGTCAGCGCAGAGCCTGACACGGGGCTTGAACTCATGAACCACGAGATCATGACCTGAGCCAAAGTCAGACACTTAACTGACGGAGCCACTCAGGGGCCCTAGAATGTATCGTTCTTGAATGCACCTGATTTTTTTAAATTTCAGAATTGAGACCTTTTTCTAAATATTTCTGGCAAAAAATAATTGCTTGTTGTTATTCAGGGACAAAAAACAATGTGTGCGTTATCTTTCTAATTGCCTCAGTTTTTCACTTCACCGACCTTAGGATCATGTAATTCATTCACGCTACTCACCATGTCTCCTTGCTAATGCATACTGCATCTGATACTGATGTTTCACGGGGAATGAGAGTAACTTTCTAAAGATTTTAAAAGATCTAATTACCTGTATTGACCCTGCCCAGAAGCAACCACAAACAATGCTGTAATTAACTGAGTCTAGCTATAAATGGGAAACATGTGGGTGATTTTTATTACCCATGAAGAAAAACAAGCTTCATAAGCTGATGGGTAACTTATATAACATTCTGAAATTTGTTCCAAGCTTCTATAGCTTTCTTTTTATCTTTATTCCCTTTTTCCTTTTTCTTCTCCATTCTTCTTTTTTTTTAATACTTTTTTTTTTTTAACATTTTTTTAATTTTTATTTTTGGGATAGAGAGAGACAGAGCATGAACGGGGGAGGGGCAGAGAGAGAGGGAGACACAGAATCGGAAACAGGCTCCAGGCTCCGAGCCATCAGCCCAGAGCCTGACGCGGGGCTCGAACTCACGGACGGCGAGATCGTGACCTGGCTGAAGTCGGACACTTAACCGACTGCGCCACCCAGGCGCCCCTTCTCCATTCTTCTTAATTGAAAAATTGTTTATTTAGTCAGTTATGAAATGAAATAGATGATCATCAAAGGAAGTTTTCAAAAACACAAATAGAAAGATAGGAAAGATCCATTAAAAAATATCAGTGGAGATGGCCTTTGAAGATTCCATCTCTGTTTCCCAGATGAGGTGAGTTTAAACAGGCCAGGAGGACATGGCCAGCTGCGGAAGAGACAAGCATGCGTGTAAAGGCTGTGAGGAGTATGAACACAGTGTACCAGGGAAAAGTCAAGCAGTGCAGGGGGGCTGAAACACGAGATGCTGAAAAAGGTCAGAAGGTAAGCCCTAAATGCCAAGCTAAGGGAGGTGGACTATAACAGAAAGACCATGGTGAGGGGTTCAAGGTCGGGCTAGTGACATGATCAGAGCTCTAGAACAGTGCGTGACTCATAGAAGGAGTTCAGTATATATTTATTGAGTGAATACATGGCAGACTCAGTGGCAGTCTATTGAAGCTGGGTGGCAGTAAATTAAAGGCGAGGCACAGAAACCTGACTCTGACTTCCTAAATTACTAAAGACCAGAACTAAGGTTCTGGAAATGGAGATAGCAAAGATAGAGTGGATTATAGGGAGGTTAAATAAGTTTCCTCTTTCTCATCAAGTGTTCCTCCCTTTCCAGAAGGGTAGGATACCATTGCTTGGTACCTCATATTCCTCTGCATAAGGGTCTATTAGCTGGCGTCTGAGATTGAATTGAAACTTTTGGTTCAATTGACTCTTAGATGAATTAGCGATTAAATTAACATGCAAAGAGTGTTGGTGGCTTTAAATGCACATCTATGTTAAGATAAATTTCTGTCCTCCAGGCATCTAGTCTATTAAATTCCTATAGATCTGAGTTATCTGCCAGGTCTTTCCTTGAACTAGAAACAACCTATAACTAGGCAGTAGAATTTGGAAATTTAAACAAGCAAAAAAACCCCAAAAATTCTGGGTGTAATCTATATTTTCAAACTTATTTTAAACATTTAAAGCCATAAGGTTGTGTCACTCCCTGTGGTTATTTTAAATGTAGTTAATGAGGGAACTGTGCCTAAGGGCACAGACATTTACAGAAAGAAGCTTGCAATGCAATATTCTCTAACCCATTTAGGTGGTACACATTTTATTTTTTGGTGGTTCTTTATTATGTGTTTTAGACAAAATACACATACTTATATGTATTCGAATAAATTGAACCAGCATATCAAACTTGTGATTTCTTGGATGATATGGATAAGAAAAAAAAAAACTTAGTTAATTAAGAAAATAATAATGCAGATAATACTCACATGTAGCAAAGGCTGACAGCAGCGAGTCCAATGTGGGGCTCGAACTCACGAACCATGAGATCATGACCTGAGTCAAAGTTGGATGCTCAACTGACTGAGCCACCCAGGTGTCCCACTTCTGCCCATTTCTTAACTGGGTTATGTGTTTTTGGGGTGTTGAGTATGGTAAGTTCTTTATAGACTTTTGATACTAACCCTTTATCAGATATATCTTTTGCAAATATCTTCTCCCATTCCATAGGCTGCCTTAATTTTGTTGATTGTTTCTTTTGTTCTGCAGAAGCTTTTTATCTTGATGGAGTCCCAAAAGTTCATGTTTGCTTTTGTTTCCCTTGCCTCCAGTGACATGTCTAATAAGTTGCTCTGGCTGAGGCCAAAGAGGTTGCTGCCTATGTTCTCCTCTAGGATTTTGATGGTTTCCTGTCTCACATTTAGGTCTTTCATCCATTTTGAATTTGTTTTTTGCATATGGCTTAACAAAGTGGTCCAATTTCATTCTTCTGCATGTTGCCATACGGTTTTCCCAGTACCATTTTTTGAAGCAACTGTCTTTTTTCTGTTGGATATTCTTTCCTGCTTTGTCAAAGATGAGTTGACATATAGTTGTGGGGCCATTTCTGGGTTTTCTATTCTGTTCTATTGATCTATGTGTCTGTTATTGTGCCAGTACCATAGTATCTTGATGATTACAGCTTTGTAATATAGCTTGAAACACAGAATTGTGATGCCTTCAGTTTTGTTTTGCTTTTTTAGGATTGCTTTGGCTATTTGGGGTCTTTTGTGGTTCCATACAAATTTTAGGATTGTTTTTTCTAGCTCTGTGAAAAATGATGATGGTATTTTGATAGGGATTGCATAAATGTGCACATTGCTTTGGGTGGTATACACATTTTAACAATTTATGTTCTTCCAATCCATGAACATGGAATGCTTTTCCATTTCTCTGTGTCCTTTTCAATTTCTTTCATTAAGTGTCCTACAGTTTTCAGTATGTAGATCTTTTACCTCTTCAGTTAGGTTTATTCTTAAGTATTTTCATTTTTTAATGTTTATTTATTTATCTTGAGAGAGAACATATGAGTAGGGAAGGGGCAGAGAGGGAGCGAGAAAGAGAATCCCAAACAGGCTGCATGCTCAGCACAGAGCCCAATTCAGGGCTCGATCTCACAAACCATGAGATCATGAGACCATGACCTAAGCCAAAACCAAGAGTCAGACACTTAACTAACTGAGCCACCCAGCTGCCCTTGGCCTTTCATTTCTTAATCCATTCATCCATCCATCATTATCACCATTATCATCACTACTAAAAGTAAAACCTGTGTTGAGGAGATAATGTGGTCAAATATGAAGTTATAAAGTAAAATAAGACCGGGTCTGTGCTTTTTAGGGTCTCACAGTACAAGGTAAGAGATAGATATATTAAAAAAAATAATTCTATTCTAAAATGGAGAATCTAAAACAGTGGTAGAAAGATTACTGAGCCTTAAGGATGGAACAAGAAACTAATGGGGAGGGAGAATGTGATGTAGAGAAAGCTCCATGCAGGAGAAGTCACCTGAAGAATGAGTAGTTTTAGGTGAAGAAGCAGAAGGAACTTTGCAGAGGTGAGGTTTGTACTAAGGCACAGAGTTACTGAACACTCTGATATGTTTGGATAAACGCATGTGCTTCTAAATTACTGGATTATAAAGTGTGAGGAAAGAAATGTAGAAGTTGAGAGACAGAAATAGTGCAGGCCAGAATAGATCTCCCAGCCAGAAGGAATCCAGGAAGAAAGTTGATTCTAGATGTACAAAGCTGAGTTTGAATGTACATCTTTTTTTTTTTAAAGTTTATTTATTTTGAGAAAGAGAGAGTACATGTGCACAGGAGTAGGGGAGGGGCAGAGAGCAAAGGAGAAAGAGAATCCCAAGCAGGCTCTGCACCACCAACGTGGCATATAACCCAGGACTTGATCTCAAGAACCTGAGCTGAAATCAAGAGTCAGATTCTCAACCGACTAAGCCACCCAGGTGCCCCTGAATGTACATCATTTATAGAAAGTAGGATATGTGGCAGTTTATGTGTGTGCGTGTGTGTATGTGTGTGTGGTGTCAAGGAAATTGAACAACCAGTTGCTGGCTTTTTCAAGATTCTTAGGTCCTTTTACATCAGTTGCTCTTCTGTGTCCTTAGTGATCTTCTTTTAAAGAAAGTTTTCAAGTAATGTAAGTACATGTGGAAAACAAAACAAGAGAAAGAAGTATAAATATACACATATATCATCTACAATCCTATTCTTATATAATATTCACTGTTCTGGTAACAGGCTGTGTATTTATTTCCTACCTTGTTTTTGTATCTGTTGATAGAAAATTAAAGGTGAGAGAAAAAGGAGTCGTCCATAATCTATTATGATAGCAATTTGTCTCTTATTTCTTAAAGGAAGTAGAAAGGAGACAGGTAGGGTACAGGGGACCTAAAAGAAATCCATGACATCAAGTGCTCATCTCTGTATTTGTCCACTCTCCAGTTCAGTGCAGGTCTTCTCATGGGATTACCTGCTGGGATGGATATGACTTGTGAGGGATGTGATATCAGTGTCCCTTCTTTACTTGGTGTTCTTAAAGAAGCTAAGGGGTTGGATTTCAGTGCATCTTTGTGGTCAGCAGGTTGTACACTGCTTTTCATGGGCTCACCTTCCACCTTGTCATCACAGGAAAGGCAGGGAGGCTCTTCTCCAGTTTAGGTCCCCAGGCGGGGACATCAGAAGCTGAGGTTTTGTTCTTACTGGCTTCATTACTTCTAAAATCTACTTATCAAAAACAGGGACATAATGAGTATTGTCTCAAAAGCTTATCCTTCTTTGGTAAGACAAAGCTTAGTAACACTAGGAACTAAAACATTCTCATATTTAGAATCTGCTGACCACAGTGAACTTATTAGGTTTGCTTTCTTATTCTATACCATGCATGAAAAACTTGACATTTGTTCTCTTTATCTCCCAAAGGGAAGTTTTTATACATATATAAAAGACTTTCAAAAATAATTAATATAGACTTATGTCACATTTTATTTTATTTTATTTTTTTTTATTTTTTTTTTCAACGTCCATTTATTTTTGGGACAGAGAGAGACAGAGCATGAACAGGCGAGGGGCAGAGAGAGAGGGAGACACAGAATCGGAAACAGGCTCCAGGCTCTGAGCCATCAGCCCAGAGCCCGACGCGGGGCTGGAACTCACGGACCACGAGATCGTGACCTGAGCTGAAGTCGGACGCTTAACCGACTGCGCCACCCAGGCGCCCCATATTTTAAAAAGTTCTTATACTATAAACCCTTTCCATGTTTTTATTTATTATATATACATACACAGAGACACACACATATATACACTTTCAGATGGTTATATATTGTTTTATAATTCACTCCATTTATTGTTCTCCACCATATGATCTTTACTTGGCTTCCAGTTTTTTGCTATTATAACATATAATATAAAATACATATTATAATATATATATTATATTTCTCTATTCGCAAGTAGCTTTTTCCATAGTTTATTTTCTTAACGTTGAGTCCAAGGAAGCAAACAATGAACCTAAGTATGTAGTGGTTAGGAGCACAGGTCTTAGGGCCATAGACCAAATTCAAAATTTCAACTTTGACTTTTAACTGTGACACTGTTTATTTTGTTGCTGTTCTTGACATTTTCTTCTGAAATGTTGTGATGATATTACCTAACACACAGCTTTGGTTGTAATGTGTAAGTAAAATAATCCTTGTACTGGCAATTTAAACACTGCCTAGAATAAGTAAATGCTTTGTGATTGTCTATATTTTAATTTTACTAGATTACAGAAATGCTTCTCGAAGGTTTAACAACATGGAATGACAGTAACAAAGTGCGAGAGCACAACTGCCTTCGGATATTATCCTTTATGTACATTTTATAGAAAGTTTATTTTCTTTTAAATGCTTTACTTTTTACCTTCAATTTATAAATTTTAAAAATGAAGATATCAGAGGTGCCCGAGTGGCTCAGTCGGTTAAATGTCTGACTGTTGATTTTGACTCAGGTCCTGATCTTGCCATTCATGAGAGACCCACATGGGGCTCTGTGCTGACAGTGCAGGACCTGCTTGGGATTCTCTCTCTCTCTCTCTCTCTCTCTCTCTCTCTCTGCCCCTCCCCTGCTTGTGCTATCTCTCTCTCTCTCTCTCTCAAAATAAATATTTTTTTTAAAAAAGAAAACCTTAAAAATGAAGGCACCAGCAGCCCACTTGATCTTTACATATGGAGCATCTCTATTTGGAGTGGCTACTGCCAACTATGTATAAATGTATTAATGACACGAAGGCTCTCTGTTGGACCAGAACTCTTCAGCTGTGGAGATGAAGACATATTCTCATTTTAGTTTTTGTTTAAATATAAATATATCTGGGAGGAATGAAGCAGCAGAGAAATAGCAACCATCTTTGAACATTGCTGTGTGTATGCCAGAGATTGTGCTAGACATTTTACACATATTATTCCTAAAGCACAATCATTACTACCTCCATTTCTTAGATTGCTGTATATAATTGTATTTGTTTGCCATATTCCCTCTGTAGGACAGAGGCATAGCAGAATTGAGGACACTAGGAAAAGGAACCTGATAGAATTGAAGGGGTGGAGAAATTGCCAGTGATAACCTGTCTCAGTTAGTTTTGTCCTGCAGTTATCTGATCCCAAATCCCGATAACTCCTTGCTCCAGTTATGCCTGTTAGCAAGGCAGACTGCACCATTTTACCCCTTAGAAACAGTGGGCAGGAAGCTTGTCAGTAGAAAAGCTAAGGACAGTTCTTTCCACCCACTCTGCACAAACCCTTTCCTACAGTTGAAACACACCTGGAATGCAAGGTCTCTTTGACTCCAGTAAGAAGTCTAGATACCTTCATTCTAATGCACACTAATGCTGACTGACCTGAAGCCCACTTCCTCTGGCTCAAGAATGTAATTCTGTAACAGAACAAACTTGAGTTCACTTCTGGGTGAGTCACAGATAAAGACTACACCAGGTGGAGTTGTCACACAAAGGAAACTTTATTTGCAGCAATGAGATCACCAGGCACAAGTTTCAAAGCCAAGACTCCAAGAGCAGGCGTGAGTGGGTTCCTTTTATTCAGGATTAGGATGAATATTCAGAAAGGGGAGCTCTAGTCATTGCAGGTAAAGGCAGGCAGAGGGTTGCGAGGGCACTCCTGCCTAAACCCGCATCCCTATGTTATGTTAATGAAGCTTGTGCTCCAGCCTGGGAGGGGCCTCTAATATTATAGTGAAGCAGAGGTGACTATCAGACAAGGGGAAGGTCTGTGAGGGAGCTTCCAGCGAGGGTATTAACTGGATGGGGTCCTGGCTCCTCATCTCAGGTAAGAAAGGCAGGGTCTGGCTTACTTTTGAAACAGTCACTAGGAGTTTTTACCACTGATTTTTTGTCTCTTTTTACCACTGATTTTTTGTCTCTGATCAGGTGAGGCTATTTCTTGGCCTGTTAGAAACTGTGAGTTTTTGCCTTTCGTTTGTTCCCTTAAAATCCTTAACTACTGAGGCTTTTGTATTTCTTTGTAATTCTAACACCTTCTGGCAAGTTCTACAAAAAGTCTTGGGCAAGTAGGATGTAGATCACGGAAAATAGCTGAGGGCTGAAAATAACTTTTCCCATATCTTGAAAGGTGTATCTTCTTTTTCTTTTTCTGGGGATCCTAACTCTTTGTGCTTGCTATTCTGGAGCACAAGCTCATTACTGTTATGCCAATACTGCTTTGTCTCGCCATAGAGGCGATTGATCAGCCACGTCACCTGTTTTTATTTAAGCATCTGTTTTTATTTAACTCCTTTTCCCTTCATAACCCTGGCGGCAAAATAATCACTGTGACAAATGTAAAGACCTGCCAGCAACACAGATTCTGGGTGCTGATTTGGGGTCTGCTACTAACTCATTGAGTGGCCTACGCTAGTCCTTTTCTTGACTGGCCCTTGCATTCCTTCTCTGTGAAAATGAAGGGGTTGGTTTGTTTTCCTTGGTCCTTTAAGGCCTCAGCATTCTGTGGGCTAAATAATAAACAGGCCAGAGGCAAGGATAGATTTTATGAGGTTCCACCTAGTGGCTGTGCCCCATATTGCAGCTCTATGTTCTATAAGGTTTTCTTGGGCCTTCTGTGAGCTGCCCTGGAGAGGTTTTGGTTGATCTATCACATAGTACCTTCATGGTTAATAACCAAAGGAGAAGTGAATGGGGGGGGAGGGGGCGGAGAGAAGGTGGGGAACAGGACAAATATTTATTTTGAGGCTCACATTCAGTAAAAACCTCAAATTTACAACAAATTTAGCCTTTGGTGTTATTTCTAATTGAGATAATGCAGACCATTGGGTCTGTGTGTGTTTAAGCATTAACTAGTTAAATGAAAACACTTGAAATATGCTTCAATGCCTGTAGCCATGTGTCAACATTTCTTCACTTAAAATAATGAAATTTGGAGTTTCAAATGATGAAAGCAGTTTAGATCACTTTTTCTTTTAAGAAAGTCCATATCTAGAGAGCACACCCCAAGCAATGTTTTGTTATGGTAGATTCCTTGAGGGAAAAGGAAGTAAAAAGTATGTGTAAAAATAATTAACCCTATAAAATAGTGATCATGTTTTCACTGTGCACCTCCTTTATGATATGTTAAACACTGGGGGTAGAAAAATGCAGACTTGTTTCCTATTACCTTCAAGAGACTGATAATTCAGTAGAAGAGGAGATGTTTATAAACATATTCACAATGCTGTATGTAAATACATGGGCTAGAATAGAGGCTTTTTTTTTTTTACTTTTAAGTTTATTTGTTTATTTTGAGAGAGAGAGAGAAAGAGAGAGAGAGCATGAGCAGGGGAAGGGCAGAGACAGAGGGAGAGAGAATCCCAAGCAGGTTACGTACTGTCAGCACAGAGCCCAGTGTGGCTGTGCTGTGAGCTCCTGTGAGCTCCTGTGAGATCCTGTGAGATCCTGACCTGAGCTTAAATCAAGTTAGATACTTCATCAACTGAGCCACCCAGGTGCCATGAGGGTTTTTTGAAAAAAGAAACGCAGTGGTAATATAACAGATCTATTGTGTTGGGAGAGTTCAGGAATTCTTGGGATCTACGACACAGAATAGAAGAAGAGAACAGAAGGAATTCTTCACAGAGCAGAAGCTGGCACTTAAAGGTAGTTTAAAGTTTTCTTATAGAATGAGGCAGTGCTCTTCAGAGAAATTGAATAGCATAGAGAGGCACATGTTCAGTGGAAAATGATTCAAACAGTACTGATGTCAAATGTGTCAAATGTGTTAGGGTTTAGAGAATGAGGAAAGTTTATCTTTTCCCTGTTCTATTTTCTCTTTTTCTTGGACAAAAGTTCTGCTTCCTTTTGCTTCTTCTGTCCCCCCTACCCCCACAAGAGGACTAAAATCAGCATCTAGCCATGACTACCATATATATTTGAAGTGAGTATGATGTGGTAGTAAAAAATGTAGGCTTTTGACAATAGACCTTGCTTTGAGTCCCGGCTCTGTGTTTACTAAGTAAATTTGGACAGCTTCTTAGCTCTTTGAGATTCATTTACTCCTCTGTAAAAGTGAGAAATTTATAATATCTACTCCATAGAGTTATTATGAAGATTAAATAATATCAGGAATGAGAGTGAGGGCATTATTATTAGATTCTAAGGAAATTAAAATAGAGATAACGAAAACATTTGCCGTCACATTATACAATTTTGAGAAAATGAGCGAAGTTACTTTAAAATGCAATTTATTAAGAACATACACAAAATATACTATACAAATTGAGTGGTCTGAAGCACCTGGGTGGCTCATTTGGTTAAGTGTCTGACTCTTGATTTCAGCTCAGGTCATGATCTCACAACTTGTGGGTTCCAGCCAGCTCTGCACTGACAGTGTGGAGACTGCTTGAGAGTCTCTCTTTCTCTCTCTGCCCCTCCCCTGCTCTCTCTCTCTCTCTCTCTCTCAAAAATAAATAAACATTAAAAAAAAAATTGAGTGGTCCTATATCTAGTAAAGAAGTGTGTCTGAAAATAAAAACCTTCCCACAAAGTAAACTCCAAGCACAGATAAGTTTAGGTGAATTATTCCAAACATTGAAGGGAAAAAAACCACCAATCTCATCGAGGCTCTGTCAGAGAATAGAAACAGAGGGAACACTTCTAATTTTATTAAGCCAGTATAATCTTGATAACAAAACCTGATAAGGACATAATAAGAAAGAAATATTACAGGTTAATATCCATCATAAACGTAGATGCAAAAAATCCCAAATGATATTGGCTGATAACAGAATCAAGTGAGATCGAGGTGGGCTTAGTCTATGGCCATACCACCCTGAATGCACCGATCTCGTCTGATCTCGGAAGCTAAGCAGGGTCAGGCCTGGTTAGTACTTGGATGGGAGATCGCGGTGGGCTTACTTCAGATTGTTTCAATATTTAAAATCAATATAATCTACTATATTAAAAAAATAAAGTAGAAAATCGTATGATTATCTCGGTAGTTGCAGAAAAAATGCATTTGATACCACTCAGCATGAATTCACGTTATAAAATCTTTGCTAGCGTACTAGAAAAAAACCTCTTCAATCTCGTAAAGAACATCTACAAACCCCTCTCCTAATTAATGGCAAAATCTTTGTTTGCACCATGCGATTGGGAGTGAGAGTAAGATGCCTGCTTTCACCTTTTCTGTTTAACATTGTACTGGAGCTCCTAGTGAGAAGAAAATGGGACGAGTTTTGGAAAGGAAGGAATAACTGCCATTATTTGTGGATAACATGATTATAGATATGGAAAACCCAAAAGAATCTCCAGATAAACTATAAGAATTAGCAAGATAGTTTAATAAATTGAGTATATAAATATCAATTTGCATTTTATATACCAGCAAAAAGTAATTAGAGAAAAATTGAAAGCTGTATAGCTAATAATGATGTGCAAAGTCTCCCTCTTCACAGGACACTTTGTTGAGAGATTTAAAACATTCAGTCAGATAGAATCCAGATCAAAAGCAAGCACATTCAGAGATACCCCTAAAATGTCGGCACTAATTGCACCAACTCCCAATAAGGAAGAGACAACCTATTAACTGCTCATCATAGAACAGCTGTCAAAAAACTACCGTGAAAAGTGTCATTGACTTCAAAGCTTTGATCATGTCTGGCAGAAAAGGTTGTGGTATGTCTTATGAATGTCTGGAACATCAGAGGAGCTAAAGAAGATGTTAATAGTGACCTTCAAACTACGGATGAGGGAAGGTCAGGAAAATGGACAGAGCTGGTGGGGTAAACTATCTTCAGGATCTGAGGACAAAGATTCAGTCACCTGACTTGATTTTTCAGCTCTAACCAAGGCGTAGGATTAGCAATAATCTCTGCCTTTTGATTCAGCACTCAAGTGTACCCACATCTAGCTTTTTTGTATACTAAAAGTCATTTATAGTTACCCCTCTGTCTAACTGGATTTATTGGTAAAACACTAAGGACACGTAGTGAGAAAGGTCAGGACGATGTTCTTCAAAGCATGAACAAATTTCCTGTTGGAAATTTCCTGTTGGGCTTGTGAATTTATTGAGTACCTATTCTGTATCAAATGCTATAGAAGAAGTTTTACATGTGTAATGTCTGTTAAATATTATTGTCCCTTTCTTAGAGACAAGGGAATGACACTCAGATAAGGATTTGCCGCTTATTCAACATACCCCAATGGTTAAGAGTCAATTTACCTGACTCTAAAACATTAACTCTTTTCATTATGCCTTGATGCCTAAAAGCTTGAGGTTTGTAAAAATAACCATTTAGTTTAGTATCTGATACATCACAAGTTCTTTTATTATTATTTAAATATTGACTGAGCTTCAAGGGGAAGTTACTGGGTTTTTTCCCCAGTGATGTTGAGCCTGACTCTCTTATCCAATAAGTGATTGTTTTTTGTTCACAGCACATATGATGAGAAAAAGTATAGGAATGGTAAAAACATGGTAGAGATAAATTCCCGTAAGCTTTTCTCTTACGAAGTGGCAGGTAGTAAGTGGATACCTCATCAAGGAAACTTCAGCTAGGATTTAGCAAATACTGTATGGCGGGCTATTTTCCCTCTATGACATTTCCTTGCTAATGAACTCTTAAAAATCCATGATACTTCAAAGAGAAGGAAGTTTTGCTGCAAAACTCCGAGGACTGTTTTATTCTTGCAGTGTATTTGTGATTTGATGAAGGCTTATTTTATTTAATAGATAGCAATCCTGAAAGCATCATAAATATACTGCCAGGAACTAAATTAGTTCTTCCATCTTGATTGGGTTAGATCCATGGAGTCCTGCCTTCTGAGTGGGTGGCAGATTGGGCAGATCAAAGATAATTTCCTTTTCGTATTTGTGTGAACTTTAGAATTACACCTGAGTAGGTATACTCCAAATAGTCGGATGATTACGGAAAATTACAAGTTGTCTTAAAATTTTTATATAAGCTAGCGTTCTCAATATGGCTAAATAAAAAATGTTCTAAATCAAAAGGAAGAGGAAGTACATATGTTGTTTGAGATTTGTTAATACAACACATCAAAATTATATATTAGCTTTGTATAAGCAAAAAAAGTGTAACCTTGAAATATAATACTTTACAATTACTCAGATTGTCAGGGAGTGTTCCCTTTCTTCACTCCTCATTTCTATTGGCCCTGATCTTGCATCTGAATACTCTTTAGCTTTGTGGCCTTAACCCTGTGAAGATTTTTTTCCCCCATGGCGTGAATATTAAGCCCTGTTTTGTGGTAATTTTTTTGGTTTATTTATTTATTTTGAGAGAGAGAAAGAGTTGGGGAGGGGCAGAGAGAGAGGGAGAGAGAAAATCTCAAAGAGACTCCACACTGTGAGCACAGAGCCTAATGGGAGACTCAATCTCACAAACCATGAGATCATGATCTAAACTGAAATCAAGAGTTGGAGGCTTAACCAACCAAGCCACCCACACACACCTTGTGGTGATTTTTACCCGTAGTTTCCATATAAATATCTTCTTTCCTGTCTGAAATATATAGTCCTTAAAGACAGTTGATCATTTTAAAACTTACATCTTTTCATCCATAACACTAGATATACCAAGTAAGAGAGAATTCTATTAGCCCATTTATCTTTAAGACCTGCAAGCTCTTTTTTAGTTAAGCTTAACAAAATACAGTTACTATTTCTCTAATCAGTCGGGATTCATTTCATCTCCCACAACTTAACAGCTACTGTTCCCACTTTACACTTCTTTCTGGCAAATCTCATTCCCGGTTAAGAACTCAATTAGCACATGATACACGTGGCTATTGTTTCAACACTCACATGCAACACTCATCCGGAGCCCCAGTCCTATATCCATAAATGTCATCAGACAGTGCCACTTGAATGACAACTACCTCCTGGGCATTTTCTAGCCATGCCCATCTCTGTCATCTACAAATATCTAAAATTTAAATATATAATCTTCTCCCCACCGCATACAATGTTGCACTATTGGAAGAGATACTATGTACTTAGCCACTTAACTGTACTCTATGTACTGTGCAAGGTACCCCTTACACACTGGAGATCACTTTAATTAAAAAAGAAAGAAAGAAAGAAAGAAAGAAAGAAAGAAAGAAAGAAAGAAAGAAAGAAAGAGAGAAAGAAAGAACAGAAAGAAAGAAAGAAAAGGAATGAAGAAAGGAATGAAGAAAAAAGAAAAAAAAAGATATTTAGACTCAGAAAGTTATGTGCCCCAGACTTCATATGACAGAGAGAGGATTCAAGCCAAGTTTGTTAAGATTTCAAAGTTAAAGCTCTTTCCACTTCTTCTCACTGCCCCCAACTTTCATTCTTATTAAAATACAATATAATGGTTAAGAGCATTTACTACTGTCAGACTCCTTGAGTCTGAATTCTGATGTTACACTTAATGAGTTTATAACCTGAGGTCAAGTTCTTTCCCATGCCTCTGTGTTCTTGTTTATAAAATGAGACTATAAAATACATACCTCACTGGATTATAAGAATTAAATGAAATATAAAGCATGAAGTACAGTAACTGGCACATGGTAAGCTTTCAATATATTATCCCTGGAATCATGTAGTAGTTATGCTATTAGCAACCCTTTATTTAAAATTCTCCCATATCCCTTTTCATCTTGTCAGTCTTTTTTTTTTTTAATTTAATTTTTTTTTAATTTACATCCAAATTAGTTAGCATATAACATCTTGTCAGTCTTAATGTTCATGGTCCAGTACAGGAATCCATGATGTAAGGGGCACCTGGGTGGCTCAGTCAGGTAAGTGTTCCGACTTTGGCTCAGGTCATGATCTCTCAGCTCACGAGTTCGAGCCCTGTGTTGGGCTCCATGCTGACAGCTCAGAGCCAGCTCAGAGCCAGTTCAGATTCTGTATCTTCCTCTCTCTGCCCCTCCCCTGCTCACGCTTCTCTCTCTCTCTTTCAAAAATAAATAAACATTAAAAAAAAAAAAAAAAAAGGAACGCATGATGTTGAATGACTGGTCTGTTTTCTGCCCTAGCAACACACCTATCTCTGCATCTGCACCCTTTTTTGTGCTGTACTTTCCTCCACAAACACCCTTTCCATTCTTTTCTGTCTGATTGTATCCTACCTACCTCTCTAGGCCAAGCTCACATTTGTGCTTAACCCAATTTTTCTCTGACTAATCCAACCAGAAGTCATAATTTCTTCTTCCTGCTAAGAAACCAGGAGTTGCCCTTGTTTTAGGTTTGGATAGGGTTTAAATTATCAGCTCATCTTAACCATTTCGGTGGACCTCAAATAGACAGACCCTACTCTTCTCTCCACAGCCTTGTGATGTAGTCCTTGTGCCCTGTCCACTGAAGGACAGATTTCTGTGATTCTGTGTTCTCATATGGCTTTAGGGGGGAGACCTTTGGATACTTGGTTCTCCAAGGAAATAATTCTCTATTCAGGTTACCACTCACTGGTTAATCACAGTCAGTTTTGGGTATGATACATATAATTCCTAATATTGTCAGAAAGAGAGTTGGGCTGTGTATTCATCAGGATAATTAACACTAGCTGCTGAGGAAAACAAATCATACTGGATTAAACAATAAAGTGTTATGCCCAGAATTCATGATCCCCAAAGACCACCAGGGAGCCGAGTCCAATGCAAAAGCAAAAGAGCCTTTATTTGAGCTCGCTCGAGCTCAGTCTCCTACCTGCACCGACACAGCGGTGAGATATCGGAGAGAGAGATCCAGTTTCAAAAGCACAAAGGTTTTATAGGGGCCTAGGGGCTGTTGGTGAGGTAATGTCTGTGGCCTCAGCCGATTGGCTGGGGAAGGGTCGGAGTCCTGTTAGGCAGGTCGCCTGGCGTGTTTTGATCGGAAGTTTGAACAGGTGAAATTACTCAAGGGGAGGAGGCATGGTCTGAGGTTTCTGCAATTTTCCCAGAAAGGGGCCATGTCAGGGACATAGTCACTCAAGGTGGAGGACACAGAACAAGATGGAGTCGGCCGGCGTAGGTCCGCTCTTTCAAAAGGTTTATGTATTGCTTGTGTTACAGTCTGCATAGTGTCAGGTGCTTTTCAGGGGATCTGGGAGTAGTGCTGGCTTCCAAACAGTGACTCGGGGGTATTGATTTCCCATCATGTAACATGTTTTCCATCATCCATGGTCCCAGACCCCTCACTTCTAGGCATAAGGTCAGAGAAAATTAGATAAGAATCACTGGGGTGGTTAGTAGCCAAGCCTATATAGTGGTACATCTTCAGTCATTTTTTATAGCTCAGACTCTAGTCACATGACCCCAACCCAAATACAACGAAAGCTGGATAATTACTTTTCCTGTGTTCCCTGGAAGAGGAAATGGAATTGATCTGCATCTGGCTAGTCTATGACAGGAGGCTAATAGATACAACTATCTCCCCATAACCAATACCAAATCCTAGAACTACCGTGAAGCTGTTCTTTCCCAGCTACACCTGAAAAATAGATCAGGTACTAAGACATTTTCAGGCATTCCCAGATAATTAAACATCACTTTAGTTCTAAGAAAAAACTCAGTTGTAATTGAAATGTCCAGTATGAAAAAAAAAAAGGTATGAAATTCCTGTGAAACTAAAGCTTTCCTTTTCATCAATTTGTATGAACATCATGTTGGAAAGCCAGTTTTGGGGTAGGAACTTCTTTTCACTAGATGAGATCCTTGAATTCTCTAGCATTGGTGTAGGGAAACAACACAGAGGTCAGATTCAGGAGATGCCACGTTTCAATTGTATGCTTTTGATCTGGAGCTAGTGGCCTCTGGGCATGGTGAATGGTCAGTGATTTTCTTTTTCCCCTGTCATGAGGCACATTTGTGGCTTCCTTGGAGATTTCTCAGTTGGAAACATCGGATTTTTACACCCTTGATGTTGGAAATGTCTTCCTCTTGGCTATCCACTCATGACTTCTACCCTTTTCTTTATGAATCTAAGAAACACATTTGTAGTGAGGCTGACTCTCGGACAGAGTCTATTTTAAGGCTCTCTCCAGGCTGACTCCCTCCTATGCAGTTCCTTGTTGGTTCTTTGACAAACACACATCTTCCCCCATATCAGTGAAAATGAAGTTGCTTCATGCTGTGGATACCACTTTTCACTGTGGCACTGGGACAGTAGTTACAGATTCATTTAATATTTCTCAGATATTAGTTCCCAAACTCCAAGGGGGTGTATATCAAGTTGTCTAAGTGGTCTTCTTACAACCTTTCTCAGTAGGATGGAAAGAAGGAGAAACACACCTTTTGTCTGGAAGCAAGTCATGGGGAGAAAATATCATCACATCCTCAATTACTTTCCTTCAAAACTTCTGTTTCCTTTAACCTCAATTCGGGAGGTGGCTATTTAGTCATGTTCTTTGCAAAATCTGTATAGCATCCATGTAGAATTTTGAGGGAGTGGGTATTGGCATATATTGTTTTGTTTCAGCTACAGGGTTGCCCTCAACCAATACTGAGAAAATTACCAATTTAACATATTTTTAGGTTAATAGTAAGTAAAATTTGCAAGGAATGATTTACTTAAAAATTAAATTAGAATGGATTGGCTAAATGTCATGTCATACTCATTGGCTTTCGAACTGGGAAAGAAACAGAAAGAATTAGAACTTAATGCACTGAGAATTTCTGGACATCATCTTGAGTGTGCTCAACAGATTGTTGTGAGTGTGGGAAGCTCATTGCTTGTATGTGTCTCTGCAAAGTGGATGTTGAGAGCGTATGGGACATGAGAGCATATAGGAAGGGACATGAAAGTCACATCCTATTTCATGCCTTTCATGGCACGGCATTCACACATATCCATGCTGGATATTCAGCATGTAATGTGAAGCCTTTTTGATCACTTATTAAGCTGAAGGTATCCTGTCATACTATCAAATTATGAGAGAAACTGCCATGGGAGAAGGAGATGTGTACATTTGTACCTAAAACTAATCAAAAGCACTTATGTGACTATAGTAATGTGAGACAAAGTAGACTTTAGAATGTGGAATATTACTGTAGAGAAAGAGTGTCAATACAAAATAATAAAGAAGACACTTTACTAAGAACACAAAACAATCCTAAATCCTGGGGTTTAGACTGAGGGATTGGCAAGTCTTAGTCTCTTTGGTACTGAAAAACTGGGGGAGATCCAACTATGTTTTTCAGAGGTGTCCACGTAGTTCTTGGGCCTCCTGCCTCATACTACTTCAAAATCTGGTAAATGTCGCTAGGGAGCGGTTGGCCCTATGCTTGAGGCTGACCTCCTTGCACTGGTCTTTCTATTCTCATCATCCCAAAACTAAGGGAATTTTGATTTTTCCTTTAGAATCTTTTGCATAACTCCCAGCCTTTGTGTATCCCCAGAATTTAGGAACTATTTTATGAGGGCTTTTGTGATATTGGAATTTAGTAAGAGATACATAGTTGGTCTTTGTCCCAGTTTTTGGCACAGAGCTCCTAGAATCCTTGGAATTTCCTAACTGCTGACAGAGATCAAGGTGTCTTTTGTTATGTTAATCAAGTGACTTAGAAAGCACCTAAAGGTAAGAAGCAGGAGGGAGGGGCTACTTGCCTACGAAGCCAACCTTGTGATTTGAGGGTTGAAATTTTCAGTCCCACCCAACTTCCACCTGAGGGGAAAGGGGCTGGAGAATGAATTCAGTCACAAATGGCCAATGGTTTAATCATCCCTGTGTAATGAAGCCTCTGTGAAAACCCAAAGGACTGGGTTAGGAGAGCTTCTGTTGGTAAACATGTGGAGATGTGGGGAGTGGTGTGCTTGGAGAAGGCATGGAAGCTCTGTGCCTTTTCTCCAGACCTTGTCCTGTGCATCTATTCTATCTAGGTCTTCTTGAGTTACATCCTTTTATAATAGACCAATGATCTGGTAGGTAAAATGTTTCTCAAGAGTTCTGTGAGCCATTCTAGCAGTGAATTGAGCCCAAGGAGGTAATGGTGGAAACCTCTAGTCTTTATATAGCCAGTTGGTCAGAGGCATACATGACAACTGGGGCTTTCAACTGACATCTGACATAGGGTGGGGAGTCTCGTACAATTGAAACTTTACCCTGTAGAATCTGCTGCTGTCTCCTAGTAGATAGTGTCAGAATTGAGTTAAATTGTAGGACACCCAGCCAGTGCTGGAAAATTGGTGGTCATGTGGAAACCACCCACACCTGCCTGCGTGCTCTCACACACACACACACACACACACACACACACACACACACCCTAGAAATTGGGAGCAGAATCATTATAGCCTTTAGGGTCCCTCAAATTTCCAGTTTGTTTTATACCAGCCATGTGTGGCTGGTAACAGCTTATTATTTCTCTTTCTCCAGCAAAGGTCCTAGGCCTGGGCCGCTCCCAATCCTCTGCCTGGGGTAAGAATGGGCCATAGCCTTAGTGGGGAACAATGACTAGAGATCATCAGTTCACCTACCCAGGACACAAGCTTCTCTGAAATTTCAATCTAATCCTTGTTCCCACAGCATCTTGATGTCTTCAAAATTAGGATTTATATAATTTATCTGACTTTTTCTAGGCTTAATTTTTTAAATCCAGTGGAAGTCATTGTATGGAAACCAATTTGACAATAAATTTCATATATTGAAAAAAAAAATCCAGTGGAATCTAGGTGTGACCCAGCCTACTACATTTGAAAGTAGAGATCCTTTGCTCTAGTAATTTTTGAAAGCTAAACTATCTTTCATTATGTTAAATCTTCCCTAATTTTATGAATCATCTCTTGAATTTGGGAATTTCCTGTGTATAGAGATATAATCACCAAACACAGTTTATCAAAATAGATTATTTTCTTCACTGTTTTTTGTTTGTATTTTGTTTTTGTTTTTGTTTTGAGAGAGAGTATGTGCATGGGGGGTGGGAGCATAGGGAGAGAATCTCAGGGCTCGATCTCACAACAGCTAGATCATGAACTGAGCCAAAATCAAGAGTCAGAGGCTAAACAGACTGAGCCACCCACTCACCCCTGAAATAGATTATTTTCCTTGAGGAGCAATGTAAAAGGATTTCTTTGAAATTCAGTTTCTGTCTGGAAACATGAATTAATAGTTGCAGAGTTGTGAAAATAATATAAAATATATGAAAAGGCTTTGGGTAATGAAAAAGAATATACAGATCTGAAAGGTTTTTTATTATAAGGTGGAGGTAAAGAACAATCTGAAAGTAGGATGACTTCCCTTTATACTATTTATTTTTGTAAGAGCTATAGAGATATTATGCCCAAAGTAAAGTTATAGACACTCTTCTAAACAAAAATGTCTCAGACATTTAAGTCCAAAAGAGGAGAACAAATGTCTTTTTGAGCATATATTTTTTATTGAGCTATTTTCATGTAAATTATCTCATTGAATTTTCAGACTCTCAAAGATATCTTCTACATTATAAAAATAAGACAATTCAGGCTGCAAAGGGTTAGGAATCTTACACAGAGTCACACAGGTAGGAGATCAAAGGGCCAGCATTCAAACCTCTGGAAGTAACTACAAACCTAGGTAGACTCTTTGGACGATACCAAAGACCACTTTCTTAATCACAGAGAAATGAGAAATGAGATAACTCAAAGATTCTCTGCAGTCTGTCCTGTTACAGTTACAGGATAAAATACATAAGAAAGTTAAATAGTGTCTCCCATGAAAATTACATGATCACAAAGCTCATTTACCTAGACATTGAAGCAAACCACCCTGGAAGTCTCCCTGTAAAATGATCTTTTCTCTCAACTACTAACCATGTATTAATATCTTACGATTATGGTGGTATGTTAGACAGCCATGGGGAAGGCAGGATCCTTCTAAAAAGTCAGTTTCCAGAAGGTGGAGAGACACTGTTACAAAGTAGAGGACTTTGGGGATGACATAATGGAGACCAGTTCCTGAGGATATCCTGGAAAGATTTCAAATGCTGAGTCCTCAATAAGAAGCAGTATCACAGTAGGGGATACAGAGCTACAGAGCAGTTGAGAGTCTAGAAGACAACGAATGATCTGGGAGTCTGGAACTTCAGGAGGTGGCTGATGGGAACAGGAATAAAGACACAATGAATAGATTTAGTGCTGAAGGTTTTTGAGGGAGATGGCGCAAGTGGGGCAGTAATGTTGGGTAGAGAGAGGAGTCAGTAGTAGGTGACAACTAGAATGAAGAAAAACAGAGTGGGTCTTCCTGTGGGGAAGTCATGAGGGTGATACTCAAACCACAAAAGGGTGGGAGACAGCCCCAGTGAGGGCAAGGGACTCAGGTTGACTCATGGAAGAAGCTGAATGAGAAATGCTTCAGTTTTTCAGCCATGATCTCCTTTGATTATCACTTGCAAGTCCTTACATTTGGCAAGATGTTGCAAATTTTCAGGCTCATAGTTCCAGTTTTTAGAGCTAAAAGTGTCACTGATTGTCGTGATTAAGTAAACCTAGTATTTCCCAAGTATTACTTTTTAGTAAGAATAATTTTTCTTACTAGATTTCTATTAAAATATATTCATCTCAGTTTCAATGCAGTCAGTTGAAAGCTTTGCTGAGTAATTTCAAGGGCACTTAATCACTGATTTGATGATTGGAAAGTTAGTTTGGTTCCATTTACTAATGGTGTGTTTTACACCATTAGCTTCCCTTATTCTCAGGCCTTCAGACTCATACTGAATTATACAACTTGCTCTACTGGGTTGGCAGCTTGCAGACAGCAGACTGTGGGACTTCTTAGCCTCCATAATCAATGGGCCAATTTCTATAATATCTATCTATGTATCTATCTATCTATGTATCCATGTATCTATCTATCTATCTATCTATCTATTAATCATCTATCATCCATCTGTCTGTCTCCTACTGGTTCTCTGGAGAACCCTAATACACCAGATGAAGTGTAAAATCGTAATGTCTGTAGTTTATATGCAAACATTTTAAAATATAATATTCTCTTCTTTAGTTTAAGGAAGAAATAAGTTTAGTTAAATAAATGTAGTACATTCAACTAGGTGAATTCAAATATGCTACTTAGTCTAAGTAAACATAATGTATTACTTTTCTAAGTAGTTTATTGTCATAGAATTCACCACTCCATATAGTTAGATTTTTTAAAAATCTGGCCCTTGTTTTCCTAGGGCATGCACTCTCCCTATGCCTAGAATGATCTTCATGCTCCATACCATTTAAGAAAGTCCTTTCAGCTTTTAAAAATTAAATCCAACCATCTCCTCTGTACATGTTTCCCTGACCCTTCTCCCTCTACTGCTACCATTCTGAAATGAATTATTCTATCCTCTGAACAATTTCTGAATATATATATTTCTGAATATATATATACACACACACGTGTATATATATATATGTGTGTATAGATACATTATATATATAATAGGGGAGGGGCAGAGGAAGAGAGAGAGAGAGAGACAGAGTCTTAAGCAGATTCCACACTCAGGGTGGGTCCCAATATGGCGCTCTATCCCTCGACTCTCAGATCATGACCTGAGCCAAAATCAAGAGACAGACGCTCAACCAACTGAGTCACTAATGCGCCCCAACATATATATGTCTTATTTTTACCATACTGTTTTATAGTTTCTATGTCTATCTCTCAGTGATTCATGGAGTTGTATTATATCATTTTCATTTGTATATCCATAGCACCTAGCCTAGTAACTGTTCTCAGTACATAATCAGCAAGTTTTGTTGAATTGGAATATGTGTGATCATGGACTAACTTTCCACTTCCTTAATTTTGACAAATTTTGGGATGTATTTATTTAAATACACATACTAAATAAGATAGAGTATAAGATAATGATGAATCAGGTATGAAAACTTCCTTAAGGCACTTAATGTCTAAGATGGAACAAGAGGCATAATATCTTCATTCATGGAAGGTTTTTAAAAATTGTCTGAGGTGTGAGAAATTTCTAGGTAGTATATTTCCATCCCATAACCCTCTTCTGCCTCTTTCTTCTTGATCCCATTTCTTCCAGTACTTTTCCTATCAAGCTTGAGAATCTCAGATATGTAGAGCATGCCCTCTACACATTTAATTAAGGAAAAGTTTTATATAAGATTTTTTCTCAAACTTGAGTAAAATGTAGACTTCCCTTAAAATGAAAACATTTTTATGGATTCCTAGTACTGGTTTAACTTATATTTATTTATGACATTACTAAAATATGTGTAAGGATAAATCTGGATAAAAGCACTGATATACTAGTGCTTTTAGAACTAAAATATCAAAATACATTTAGAGAGTAGATACATAAATCTAGAACTTATTTAGGTAGAATTAGAATAATAATTAAATGTGATAAAGGATGTGATTGAAATTTAAATGCCAGTTTTGAATTTAATAGTACAAACTTGCATTTGCTTGTTTTATGTTTTATGTTTTGTGTACTTGGTTGTTCTTTTGAACTGCCCAGACTATTCTTTGGTTATTTTTCACTATCACTCTCATTTTAATTAATTAATTTATTTATTAATTAATTTTTAGAAAGAGCACACGCTTATGTGTGAGCAGGGGAGGGGCAGACAGAGATTGGGGGGAGGGTGGAATCTTACACAGGCTCCATGCTCCAGCACAGAGCCTGATGCGGAGCTCAATCTCATGACCCTGAGATCATGACCTGAGCTGAACTCAAGACTCAGATGCTCAAATGACTGAGCCAACCAGGCTTCCCTTAATTTCATTTTTAATAGAAATACTTTTGTAACTACCAAAACATTTTAGTAGGCCAATTTGATTCATGGTACATTATAAAATGCAATACTAAAAAATTTAAAAGACAATATAATAAAAATTCCTTCACTTTATATGTACTAACATACATACTGCCAGTGAACTCATAAAAGCTGGTAGGTGCAAACACATGAGCTTCCCAGCATGTTTGCTTGCATCCTGAACTAACTGTTGTTCTACCAGCTGAGCTTGAGTTCAACAAGACCTACTAACATAATGCTGTTATAGCTTTGAGCCATCACATAACACCAAACTGATAGAAACAAAAACACAAACCAGGGCACAGGAGTGAGTGGCAGCATTGATTTTTAATTTGTTTCTCTAGATGATTCATTTACTCCTATGTTTGAGCTCCTGGATTTAACAGGACTTCTCTGCTGCATCTTGAAAGTGTCTAGGAAAACTCCTGGGGCACTGCACCCATCAAAACATTTTCTCACTATTGGTCGTTGTGGGATATAACACACTGCATGCTCAAGAATTCATTTCATTTCTTGTTTTGAGAGAAAAGGAGGTGGCATAGTAGCATTTGCCACCTAAGTACTTTCCACTCAAAATATAAATATTGCTGGAACTCTTTCTAATTATACCAGCTTTTCCTGTGTTGGCCAAAAAATGCTGTCTCCATTCAGTCCCACAGGAGTTTTGATTCACAGTCCTTCAACCTTGGCTCTCTCTGTGGTTGTATTCCTAATTTGTTACATGCATGTAATTAATTGTAATTCAATGTAGAAAGTTGTAATCAATGTAAGATTTTTTATAAGATAAAATTGTGTAAGATTTCATTTAAGTGGGATTGCTTTCATCTAGGGTGTTGGAAAAGATATATAGAAATGGAATAAATGAATGATAGCCATCCCAACAATTATAACTCCATTTTTTTCTGGTTCACTTTGCCCCTAGCTAGCATTCAGTTCCCTTCCCTTCTCCTATTAGAGTCTATCTGCCTGACCACCAATATCAGAGTCTGCACAAGGTTGTGTGTCAGCTCTGGGCAATTAGAAGAAGGTGCCCCTTTCTCCAGATGAATGTAGCCCACCATCAGATTGCATACTTTGGTAAGCAGGGCACATGCTGGGTTTGAGTTCTCATTTTTATTTCCTTTGATTGGATGTCCCTGTTCAAGGCATAATCTACACAATTTTCTATGATGGTGTTGACCATCATTCACTTAGATCTTGTAGCATAAATCGATTTTTTAAAGATTTTATTTTATTTTAAGTAATCTCTATACCTAACATGGGTCTCAAACTCAAAACCCTGAGATGAAGAGTAGCATAGCATGAATCAATTTAAACTCATAAAATACAATGGAGGCTCTCGGAAATATAATTTCTTTCTTCAATGGAAGCTACTAAAAAAAAGATACTCTGTCCCATCAGACATGGATAAGAAAGCATATAGTCTTACTGACTACAAGTTAATATCATGCGACTATGAGGTCTTGGGACAAACACTAATTAGAAGCAATATTGGTTAGGATATAACATACAAACAGGTAGAAATGGCTCAAATACAATACAGGTTTGTTTATAACTTACATAAAGACTAAGTGTTTTAATTGCTTTCCATACTTTCACGGATTAGGATCCTTAACATTTTTTAAAATTTACATCATTTACATCATTTAATATACATCATCATAAACTGCATTTGAAGTATACAATTATTTAAGTTCTTTTGTTTTGTTTTTGTTTTGTTTTGTCTTGTTTTGTTTGGAGAGAGAAAGGGCAAGAGAGAGCATGAGTAGGGGAGAGGCACAGAGAAGAGAGAGGGAGAGAGAGAGAGAGAGAGAGAGAGAGAGAGAGAGAAAATCTTAAGCAGGCTTCACATCCTGCACAGAGCCTAATTTGGGGCTTGATCTCATGTCCGTGAGATCATGAGCTGAGCCGAAATCAAGAGTTGGGACACTTAACCGACTGTGTCACCCAGGTTCCTCAGAAGTAGATAAGTTTGATATATGTATATATCATACATTGATATATGTAAATCATCACCACATCAAGAAAATTAACATATTCATCACCCCTAAAAGATTCCTTGTGCTCTTTTGTAATTCTTCCTGTCAAGCCATTCTCATTCTCTCATCCTCTCCCTAGGCAACCACTATTCTGCTTTTGATTACTGTGCATTAGTTTGTATTTTCTAGAATTTATATACATATATACATAATATATATGTATATTTATATGTATATGTAATATATATACATATATGTGTATGTGTATATATATGTTATATGTGTATACAGTATGCTATATATATATATGGCATATATATATGGCACACACATGTTATTGCATGTATCCATATTTAATTCTTTCTTATTGCTGAGTAATATTCCATTGTAGGGATATATGCCACAGTTTACTGTTCAGTGGTTGATGGACATTTGGGTTGTTCCCTGTTTTGAGCTATTACAAATAAAGCTGGTATGTACATCCACATATAGGTCTTTGATGGACATATGCTTTCATTTCTCACGGGTAAAGATCTAGGAGCAGTTGGATCGTGTGGGTGGTGTATGTTTAAAGTTTTAAGAAACTGCTAAACTATTTTCCACAGCATTTGCTGTATTTTACATTCCTATTTATTTCAATTTTTTTCTCTCTGTTTTCATTTAGGTTAGTTTCTATTGCTATGGACTCAAATTCACTAATACATTCTCCTGAAATTGGTTGTTAATATCATCTAGTGTGGGGGTGCCTAGGTGGTTCAGCTGGTTAAACATCTTACTCTTGATTTCAGCTCAGCTCATGATCTCACAGTTCGTGAGATTGAGGCCCATGTTGGGCTCTGTGCTGACAGTGTGGAGCTGCTTGGGATTCTCTCTCTTCCTCTCTTTCTGCCCATCCCCTCCTCACTCTCTCTCTCTCAAAATAAACTTATTTTTTTTTAATGTCATCTAGTGTAGTTTTCACCTAGAAGCTCTGATCTTTTTATTATCCCTTTCTCCAGTTTTATTGAGATACAATTGACATGTAACACTATGTTAGTTTAAAGTGTACAACATAATGATTATACACACACACACACATACACACATATGGTTTTTATATGCCTTATAAACCATTGTTTTAAGTATTTTGTCGTGTATTGATAGTTTCAGGAAGGAGAGTAAATCTGATCCCTTTACTCCATTCCAGTCAGAAGTTGAAGTGCCTGAGCTCCTTACATCTGGTGGCTCTTCAATTTTTGACATATAGCTTGCAAAATCTCTGTGCTTTTTTCCATCAAGCTGTGGAAAGAGAAAGAATATGAAGGATTATGTGTAGGTAATTTTATGAGTCAACTCTGGAAGTTGTTGCTCACATCTGTAACATTACCCTATGTTTGTAGGTCACATGGTTATATCTGACTGAAAGCCCAGTGGAAAATAATAGTCAAGCTGTAATCTCAGGGAAAAACAGGAAATGATTTTGGTGAATGGCTCACCAACTTCTACCACGTTGTACATTTATGGGCACCAAATACCCATTTACTCTTCCTCTCACATTAAAAAAAGACATTTATTCCATGTCGAGAGACACAGCCATCCAGGTATTTATGATCTCCAGGTGACACTTTTTTCTCACTATGAAATCTGAATTCCACCTCTAATAATTTTGCAGCATATAAAGCAAAAAAATAATATTTTTGCTCTCCCATGCCCACCCAGTAGAAGGTATTGGAGCAGGGATAGGATAATTGCAATTAAAACTTGCATTCTGACAAAGAAAAGAGTGGGATTCTACTGTAGTGTGTGTGGTCCTTGACAATGATGTACATTCTGTCAGGCAGGCATTGTGCAGTCCCTCCTTGCTAACAAATGGAGGAGATTCCTTGATTTGATGTTTATTCTACTTTCTGAAAACATTTCATCTTTTGTTTTTCGCATGTCCCAACTCCTCTCCTGGGGGTTCCCTTCCTATTAATTATCCTCCACTATCTTTCAGCAAGTTCGTTTGGGGGAAAAGTCCTTTCTTCAAGGTTGCACAACTTTCATACTTCTGTTCATGAGACTTGGGGGCCTGTATATGTTTGAGACATGAGTGTTCAAGACATTTTTCTTATCGGTTCATGGCCTCTTCAGCAATTCAATTTCCTCAAAAATAAGTAGATCTACTTGCATCCAGTCAGTTTCATCTGACTGTAGATACACCAACATTCTTTTCTAGACACCAGTCTAAAGCCTGATTCCGTTTTGTGCTTTCTCATCTACGAATCTCTTATTCTCAACTTAACAAAGCCTGGAAACCATCTGAAGGAATCTGTAGGAATGTCACCCATTACTAGGCTACTGTTGTGTTAAGCTGCTTTCAGTCTTACTTTTTGCTATTTGAGGTCTATAATAAGTACCTTTTTATACTTTTAAACTTTTATAAAGTTTAGGTCATCCTTGGGGCCTCCTTCTGCTTCTGGTATCAATATTTTAGAGTAAATCAATAAAGTAATACAATGGCTTGAACATTAGAATTTATTTCCCTTTCCCATGAAGTCCAAAATGAGTATTCTTCATTATCAGGTATCTTTCCTTCAGATTGCACCAACCCAGGCTTTCCATCTTCCACAGATGGCTCCTAAGATTTTGAAGCTTTTCTCCATTAGCTTGTGGGAGGAGAAAGCATGGAGAATCATGCATGGGCTGTGCGTAGAAGTAGACATGTCAGTTTTGCCCACCTCTTCTTAGCCAGAACTCAGTCACATGGCCAGACCTAACTGTAAGAAGGGTAGGGAATACATACAGGGTAGTTGTGTCTAAAGGAGAAGGGGCTGAAAACTTTGGTGAATAGCTAACTAATTTCTGCATAGAAGCCAATACTGTGGAAGACAGAGTAGGAAAACCAACAAAATGGAATTCTTGACATCCTTCTTCAAGTTTCATGATCAAGTTTCACCACATGACTCGACTTTTCAACTATGTTAGCTAACATTCCTTTTATTGTCAAAGGTTGTTTTAGTTGGATTTTCTGCTATTTGCTATGTCAAACATTGTAATCAGTAGAGTTGCCAAATGGGTTTTCCATTAACATCAACAGTATTTAACATAGCATCACCTCCTGCTGCCTTCCTGTTATCTCTTTGAGTAAAGTAAGTTTTAATGTTGAATGCTTGAGTTTCCAGTAAAGCATTTGATGTATCAGGCTGCATACTGGGAGATTCAGCTCTGCCCAAGTGGTGAGGCCTCAACATATGTCAGATAGGAGTTTGGAGGCAGGCTGAGGTCTGAAGAAGCCCTTGCAATTCATGTTTCTTTGAGGGTTAATCTTGTAGTAGGAATGTGGTCTGTGACGATCCCCTAAAGCCTCAGAATCTATGACCACACCTTTGAATTTCCCTAGAACAAAAGAAAATCAGATTAGTCTCTGTTTTAAACTTGACTCCTGTTTTTTGTTTGTTTGCTTTTTCTATCTTACAGATCATCTGAGCCCAAACTCTTCTTCTTGGCGATACTCATTCTGAATTCATGTCTTCAGCTAAATTCAAACAGCCGTACTTTCTTTCCAAGGTCAAAATAGAGCTAAGCATTGTTCTCATCTTCTGGTGTCTGCCTCCTTTCATTTCCTTCATAACAACAGAAGCTCATTTTCCTATTTCTTTTTTCTGCTTTCAGGAATCATTTATTCATTCACTGATTCAGTCAACAAATGTTTTCTGAATGTCTGCTGTGTATCAGACACTCTTCAGTGTGCTAGAAAAAAGCCAGATTGAGCTACTTCCATAAATCGGACATAAGCTCATACAGCATTCAGGCAATTTCTAGAATGGTAATGTGATATATTGGAAAAAAATAGAGGCTTTGAGGTCAGATACTATTGGGTTTAATCTCCAACTCAATTACTTACGGTTGTGTTAATTATGAAATGAAGCTATCCTGTGAGCCTCAATTTCTCCTTTATAAAAATGTGGGTAATACCATTATTCAAGGTTAGAATAATAATTAAATGATACAAGGCTAGCAAAAGTCTTGGCACAGAGTAGTATAGCGAATGCTTCCTCTTTTCCACTTTTTTTCTTTCTTTCCTCTCTCTTACCTGTCCTCTATTCTTTCACCTTCTTTCCTTCCCTACCTCATTTTCTATTTTCCTTCTTTCTGTTCCAGCTTTCTAAGTTCCTAAATTCCTTTCCAGGTAAACATGCTAATGGCTATATTTTCATTTTCCAAGATTATATTGAAATTCTAACAGATACTCCTTAGCATAAACACTCCAGATTAGATGCTCTTTGAATGACTTAAGAAAGAATATAAATACGAATACTCTTTATGAGATCTGTACATTCTTCCCTTCCTAGATGGCTGCATAGGTAGTTTCTCTTTCTGACTCTAGAAGTACATATCACTGTCCAATTGGGATGATGTCCACTGCCACTTTCCAGGCATATCTTAGAGATGTTGGCTGAGAAAGAGCAATTAGATATCCAAAATAGTAACCACAGAGGGCTGAAAACCATTTTTAAAAAATGACAGGGGGAAAATTTATTTATTTATTTATTTATTTATTTATTTATTTATTTATTATTATTTTCACTAGGCAAAGAACTTTATTAATCTTGTTTCAAACTTTATTCCCAGGCTTCTTCAGCTTAATTAGCTACAAAGAATGAATTGTGTCTAAGCAAAAACTGAAAAGAGCTGCAGTGTCCCAGGGGCTTGGGCTTAAAAAGTATTAGAGATCCATGAACAAAATTTTAAAAAGCAGTCTTAGTATAAAATAGCAGCTCCCCAGAACTTCTTCAAGTTCTGTCTTCTTCAGAACTTGACTCCATTCAGTTTGCTTCAATTTTGGAAGCTTCATCAAAATTCTTCACAAGATCTGGAATTTCCTCCTCCTCCTTCTCTCAGGTGGTAAGTGGTCCTTTTCCATCAACGGATTGTGTGGGCAGAGCTTCAGCCAGTCTTCTTAAACTAGTCAGACTGTCTGCACCGAGTTGATTTAAGATCCTGGGTAGCATTTCTGTCAGCCATTTCCTCTCAGCATGACCTAGAATGGTCAAAGTGTTCGCTGCCAGGGATGCATGAACTTTAGGCTTGTTGAAGTGGATCACTGTTCCTTGGTTTGTGAATCTATTTGCTTCTTCAATACGAGAGATATTGTTTACCCCTAACTTTAAGGAGAACTGAAGTTTTTTTATCATCTTCTGTAGCCGTTCTGTGAGCCACTTTGTTCTTTTGGTTCCTTTTCCACCGACGCACACTAGTGCTTGAATTTGATGAATTTCTCTTGGTTCATGATAGTTTTGTTCATCTGGTTGGAGCAGAAATAGGACCGCGGGGGACTAGGGTTGGCGCTTAGGGGGCCTAGGGCAGACTAGCCACGATTAGGTGCACATGAGCCAGGACGCAAGATGGCAGCTCAACAGGGGAAATGTATTTTTATTTTATTATTATTTTTTTTTAACATTTATTCATCTTTGAGAGACAGAGAGAGACAGAGCATGAGTGGGGGAGGGCAGAGAGAGGGGAAGACAAAGACTCTGAAGCAGGCTCCAGGCTCTGAGCTATCAGCTCAGAGCCCAGCACAGGGCTCTGAGATCACAGAGATCACAAACCATGAGATCATGACCTGAGTTGAAGTTGGAAGCTTAACCAACTGAACCACCCAGATGCCCCAGAGGAATGTATTTTAAATGGAAGACAGAAAAGCATGAGGATTTAGTGAAGTTTTTAAACCTATTTATTTATCTAATTGAATATACTTGATAAAGCTATTTGAATCTATTTCATTTTAATAGAAATTATCATAGGTAAAAAATGAGAATAAATGGGTTTGTTTGGTTCCATTTGCTATAATATTCATCTTGAAATAGAGTATTCATTTTAGTGCTCTAGAAATTGAGTCTAACCATGTATTACATGTAGCATCATATAAAGGATATTTTTATAGAATTTCTTTGTTGAATATCACTCCAGATTAAATCTTTAATTAAATTGAAAAAAAACTTTGAGTCTTTATTGAGATGTGTGAAATGCTTTGATGCTCTTAAGATAAGAAGTGTTAAGTGCTAAGTATAATTAGATATAGAAAATTTGCACATGCTAGAAATTATGTTCAAAGACCACATTGATTTTTTGTGAAATTTGCATTTTGGATGAACTCCCAAAATATATGAAAGATAATTTATATAGCTCAAGAAGACTATTTTTATTACCCTCTATTTCACTATGGAAAAAAAAAGAAACACAGATGTTTTATTATCTTTTGAAAAAGGAAATGATATTTTCTTAACATGCCACTTCCTGGGATATATCACTTCATACATAATGTGTTAAAAATAGGAAAAAACTCATTAAGTCTAGTGATGTTATGCCTAAAAAGCTCTATTTGAGTTCACAACTGATAATTTTCTGGGCTTTATCTTAAGTACGTTCTTAAGGGACAATGGACGATGACTATTTGGAAGAAATGTGTTTCATGTTTGAAACAAAGGAAATCCCAATCATGTAAATGATTAAAATTAAGAAAAAAAGGCACCTAAATGATATCACTGTAATTGTATTTACATATCTACACATACACAAATACATTCCAGAGAAATAAATATAGAAATAAGTAATAAGATACAATGCGGTAAAATGTTGGCAGTGATTGTTGTTAGCTGATGAAATTATGAATGATTTCTTTTTTCTACTTTCTGTATTTGCCACACTTCTTGAAAATGTACTTGAATGAATGTATAATTTAAAAAACTTAAAAAGAATCTCTATTTGTCTCAGTGTGGTTAAAGAAAGAATTATTTCCTTTTAGTGACTACATTTTTCTCCTTCATAAAGGAGACAGTAATATATGTATAGTACAGATTGGTGAGCACACGTTCAGAAAATTATTGCTGTTAAACACTTACTCTAAACATTCATATGCATTAACTCAGTACACAGAATAACCTAACAAAGTTGCACTATATCTCCATTTTACAGGGGAAGAAACCGAGGCACAAAGAGACTAAGTTTCTTGCCAGAATGAATCCAGGCAGTTTGGCTCCAGGGTCCACCTCTTAACCAGTATCCTATGCCTGCACTTAACATATATCTACTATGTGCTCTGAACTTTTGATAATGCATCATTGCTTTACGGTAAGCATGAATACCTCAGACCTGGATGGTTCTGCGTTTAAATCCCAATTTCAGTATTTACATGTAGTGTGTCTTTGGAGGAGGAACTTAGCCTCTCAGCCTGAGTTCCTTCAATAAAAGGGGATAATGGTACGATTCAGCCATAAGAAAGAATGGGGTTGCATTACATACTGGATACAGACACAAAAACTCCAAGATACATTGCTAAGTAGCTTCCCCAAGATCATATGGATACTGAGTGGGAGAGTCACAATTTGAACTCAGGCCTGCTTAATGCAACAGTAGCATGTGTTATAGACTCTTAGAGTGGCTAGAGAATCACTCTAGTTGGCAATGTTCAGTGATGCTTTCTTAGAGGAGGTTGAATTCTTTTGGTCTTTTAGTTTTATCGAATGGGCAATAAAGTTCTTTTAGCTCCAAATAAAGGTCTTATAGTAGAGTATTGGTATTTAGTCTTATAGAAGATTTCCTTTGGTCTTATAGTGGGGGCAACAGGAGTACTGAGAAATCATGACTCACTTTTGTATAGTAATCTCTTTAATTTCCTAAATAATTGCTCACCCATTTATCCAGTTTGATTTTTATAACTATAGAGGGTAGATAATATCACTATTACTGCTAAAATATCTGAGACTCAGAGAGATCCAAGGACTGCCCAATGTCACACTGCAAATGAGTTGTAGAGCTGAGACTAGACCAAATAATTTGTCTTTTTCAGTGGAGTCTGAAGAGCCATGAATGCAAAGTGAAGAGTTCCCATTGGCCTCCCTGCTTGTATGTCCTAGGGGTCTGCTATATACATTTCCTTCTCTTAGCCAAGATGGCTGTCACTTCTCTTGCTGGGACCCATAATTACAGGTTTTTCAGTAATGCTTGTGGGCCCAGTGTTCCAAATCTTGTTTTTCCTAGTTTTGCTAACTTCTCTGTATAATAAATGCCAGGCAGCACTGACTAATTAGCAAACAGCAGACAATGCATGTTGATACATAACTTACTCTTCCAAGGCCCCTATTTACTGCCAGTGACTTGTGACCTCACTGTGAACCCTGGTGGCAATAAAGCTACCACTGTGATTAGGGTTAGAATACATGTAATCTTCTTAGCCTTAGTTGAAACTGTGAAAATCCCTTTCATCTTCAATTATTATTTATTTGGCCCTTTTCTCTGGAGGGCAAGGGGCTGTCTAATCCCCTGGGCTGAGCCTCAGGAGTCTGTATCAGCAGGAAAGAATGCCAGCCTTGCATACCAGGAGCTGGAAGACCTGGCCATGTATTGGAGAGGCCATGACCCTGGTGGGGGTGGAGATGGGGGAGCATCAGGAGCTTGCTTTCAGATGGTTATTCTCCAAGGAAACTGCTCTAAAAGTGGCTCAAGAAAACTTCCTAGCAGTGTAAAGTGTTCCTAAGTGGAAGAGAATGAATGAACTGTAAAACCTTTTATTAAAACAAAACAAAACAAAACAATATATAACATAGAGTAAACTGAAGTACTATGGAGTGACTCAGGAATGATTCAGCTGATTGAACTGTTGCACTCCTAAGGATCTTGGGTCAGCACAGCCAAGAAGTGCTCACTGGAGATGCACAGACTTTATTCCAGAACGGCTAAGAGTGTTGGAGTATGTGTTCATCAGGGTCACATGCCTGCATTTGATTACCTCGGAGTACCTTAACTTTAATGAGTCAGTAGCAAAGGCTTCGTTAAATAATTATTTCACTGAAGGAAGGAAGCAGTAGCAAAAAACACTCAGCAATGGCTGTCACCAGGAATACTAAACAAGACTGTTTCAGTGGAGGAGAAAACCCTCTTACCTACAGCTGTAAACACTTATTCCATGAGCCTGGAGCCTGGAATTTTGAATTTCTGTAGCTCTGATCCTCCTGAGCCTTCTGGTACCCAACAACCTAAGGATGCTCCCCTCCCTTTTTTTTTTTTTTTTTTTTTTTTTTTTTTATCATGGAATTACCAGCCTTAAGAAGCCCAACAGACATGTCTGGGAGGCCTCTGGTCATCCTTGTGGCTCTATTCTTGTAACATGGGCCAGTTTGTGTAACAGAATGCCTTCCCTGGGGAAGGTGATCCCAACTGTCTAGCCAAATGTCTCTCTTCCAAAGTGAACTGGCTGAGGGAGGCTGGCTTCTAACCCAGGTCGCTAGCAACTGACAAAGATCTGGGATCTAAACCCTGATCAAAAGAAAGATATTTCCAAACCTCTTTAATGGGTTACAGTGGAGACTAAATGGACCAGAGCTAAGAGGTTTTATTACTCCCATCCTTCTTTTTTGCCCATATTTTCTTTTCTTTGACTGTTTCCTAACCAAAATTTCTGAAATAAACAGGGCCCTTGGGTAACTAGGGAGAAAACAGCAAAAACTTGTCAGTTTTGTCCCCAAGGTGAGCTGCTATGATATTGTTGGCAAAAAATCAACAAAAAAGAGCTTATTGATCAAGATGTATATTTATGTTTTTGAAAGATGTCACATTAAAAAAAAAGGAATGGCTAATAAAAAACTTTCAGTGGAATACTTGGGAAGCAAGTTGAGAAAATTTTCTAGAAAGTCAGATAAAGAGAAAAAAAGGATGAAACCCTAAAAAAAAAAGTCTTCATAATGGTGGTTAGATTTTAAAAAAACTTCAAGATACTGAACACAAATAAAAAGGCAAATCAAGTTATCAAAGAAATAATGCAAGAATCCTTCTGCAAAATGAAGGGCATGAGATTACTTAGTGACTTAAGGGGTAATACTATAAAATTTCAAAATACCAAGAATAAATGAAAATAAGTGGTAAATCCTAAAAGATTTCCAAAATAATTATACATTAATTTTCACTGATTTTAAAGTCAATACACGTATATTGTAGAGAATTTAGAGAAGGTATAAAGAAGAAAAATCACCATGAAGTCTATATTTTGGCAAGGTTCCTGCCAGCTATACATATAATTATGCACATATGTTTGCAAAATTGGGATGATGGGAATGTCACTGGGCACTCGGAGCCCCATCTCCCCCACCCCAGCCTGGGAATGTGGGTCCTACTTGCCTTTCCTGCTCTCAGAGGGTGCTCCAAGGACATAACCCTGAGATAGTTTTACTGTGTTGAGAACTGCACAGTATACCTGACTGAGCCCAGTTAGGACCTCTTCATAAACTTCTAAGATTTGGAGGACAGGTGTGGGAATCTACTCGTCTTGCTGCCACCCAAGGCAAGCGTCATACTTAAGTTCCCTTTGCTTATTAAAAATGCTACCTATCAACCTGGAGAGGCCTACCTCTGTTTCTCTCTTCCTGTCCTCCACGTATGGGGCTGGTTTCAGATTATACCTGGGAAGTTCTCCAGAGGGTTGTGGGCAAACAGATGATAATACTGACAGCATAGATGTGTTTCATGTGTAATTTCATGTTTGCTTTTTTCCAGATTATATCCTAAACATCACATGGCACTAAATATTTTTACAAATGTGATATTTAATGGCTATAAAATATTAAATTCAATTAAAATTTTTGGATATGACGTCTTTTTAACCAATTTTCTATTGATTGGTACTTGGGTTGCTACTAAAAATCTTTTGCATAAATCTTTGAAACACTGATTATTTTTTAGGATGGATCCCTAAAAAAGGAACGATTGATAAAAGGGCATTTACTATTTGTTAGATAATTATGCCTATTTTCAGGACTCACTTTTAATGCATATGGCCAGATTATCTTTGAAAAGGTCTTATCAATTTAGAGAAGGTATTTAAGAGGGGTCTGATGGTGTGGGGTAAAACAACCAGGCTGACCTGGGAGTTCGTGGGAGAGTCAAAAATGGAACACAGCTCTTAAAACTTATAGTCTCATGGTGCGGGGATGCCTCCCTCTCCTTTGCTTTCTGTGGAAGCCAGCCGCAATGCTCAAGTTCCTTGTAGGAAAAACAAGCAGCTTACTGCGTCCAGGGCTCAGAGGGGTTGGCACGGGCATAAGACATGGTCTCACGTGGTTCATATTTTCCATTGTCATTAAAACATTTACTGTCTGCTTAAGTCAGGACACAAAATGCAGCCCGGTCTGAAAGAGGACACAAATCCATTGGAGCCTTCAGGTGTGACATGGCAAGTACTGTGCCAGGTGCTGATTGGTACAATAGATTGGGAGGAAATGTACGAAAATAATTCAGTTACGACACAGAGCAGTGAAATGACCTACGTATGAACCACTGTTATGTGGGTGTGCTACAGAGGGAAATGACCTCGTTGGACTCTAGGAGGTTTATCACTTAAGATGTGGTTTGGTTGCATGAAACAGAAAACAACTCAAGAAAGATTAAATAAGACAGAATTTATTCCTCTCAAACATAAAATAATTTCAGAGGTTGTGAATAGAGTGTCCTACTGAAAAAATGTAATTTTGAAGGTGATCCATCTCAGAGTGGTAAGATAGGTCTAAGTAGGGGAAACAGAGCCAGGGAGATTTCCTTAGGAAGCAGCTGCTGATGAGCTGTCATGAGACACTGAAATGAAAAGCACAGGGTGAATGGGAGGGATTTTGGAGGGAAGAATCAGCAAAGGTGTCTGAGTGGAAAAGCAGGACACCAGCAGGAAGGAGACGAAGACGGTATCAAGGTTTGGGAGGGCCATCTCTTTGGGGGAAAGATGATGTTTCCTTGCAGGCACTTGGAGCTTGTGGGGATGCCTTCCATCAGGGCCTTGTGAGCCGAGCCTGGGCTGCTGTGGTGGTGTGTGGGGTGTGGCTGCTGCTCCAGGATAGCATGGGGACCTCGTCTGAGGTTCTCGAGTGTCAGCCACCAGCGAAACGGTGCATAGGTTACTTTGGGAGGGCAAACATCTTGGCACTGATAAGATCAGTGGCATCAGGATGAGAAAGGTTGGCTGCAAAACTACTGAAACCTAAAACACTGATTCAGAGCATCTGGTGGAGAGGCCTAGAAAAAGTTATTACACAAAGATTGCTGCTGAAACCTGGAACTGGAGCTGGGAGTCTTTAGCCAAGACCCGTTCAGTGTATAGTCATTTCTTTTAAAATTTGTTTTCACGCTTTGAAATCAATAATGTTCCCAGTAAAAATAAAATAGAAAATATGCAAAAGTAGAAAAATATAATATAGCAAAGCAGTAACCTCATGATCCAGAGATCTATACCTTTCCATAGTTTTTGTATGTGTATTATGCCAAATGGGGTATTATAATATTTTATAATTTTTTTCCAATTTCAGATTTTGTGAAAAATATTATGACATCTAAGTCATTCAGTATTTGTTCTTTCACCTCATTTATAAAGATTGTATAATGTGCCATTATATATTTATACCTTTATGATAAAGTTTTTAAGTTTTACTTATTTAAGTAATCTCTATGCCCAAATTCATAACCCTGAGATTGAGAATCACATGCTTCCCCCACTGAGCCAGCCAGGGACCCCTACCATTTTTTTTTTTTAATTTTTTTTTTTTTTCAAAGTTTATTTATTTTTCGGACAGAGAGAGACAGAGCATGAACGGGGGAGGGGCAGAGAGAGAGGGAGACACAGAATTGGAAACAGGCTCCAGGCTCTGAGCCATCAGCCCAGAGCCTGACGCGGGGCTCGAACTCATGGACCGCGAGATCGTGACCTGGCTGAAGTCGGACGCTTAACCGACTGTGCCACCCAGGCGCCCCGGGACCCCTACCATTGTGATATTTAACCTGATGCATATTTAGGAAGTTCTCATTTTTTTCTGTGACAAACAACAGTATAATATGCATTCATGAAGTTAAATATGTACAAATCTCTAGTGATTTTGTTATCATAAATTCATACAAATGGAATCATTAGGTCAAAAGGCACATATGTTTTTAAGGTTTTTGATACATGTAACCAAATTTCCCTCCAACAGCTTTTTCTTATAGTACCACCACGATCACATGATAGTGTCCATTTCTTTGCATCTTCATGAAGACTGGTATTTTTAGTATTAAAACATATTTGTCTGTCTGAAGAGTGAAAAATGGTATCTCATTGTTTAATTTTCCTACTTCTATTGCTAGTGAAAAAAAATTTTTTGCATTATTACTGGCCTTTCTACTTTTCTTGTGTGGTGGTTGCTTATTTATAGCTCTGTCCCTTTATCTACTTGGATGTATTAAAATAATTTATAAGAGCTTTTTATATATAAAATATATTCCCTTTTTGCCTGTTGTAAATGTTGCAATTTTTTCCTCAGTTTGCATTTACCATTTGTCTTGCCTCTGGTAATTTTTAATATGTCTACATTTAAAATGGTTTTCCTTTTATGATTTCTGCCCTTTGCAGTATGCATAAAAATCCTTTGCCCGCAGTAATGCTGAAATAGATATTCACCTCTATGTCCTCATAGTACTTTCACAGAGTATAGGAAATGCACGCAGGAATTTGTCTGAGATAGAATCAGAGGACTCAGATGATGTGATGTGTGGGTAATTCAGAAGGAGGAGTCAAGTGTGACTGAGTTTTCAGGCTTGGTAGACTTTGGTGAGGGTGGAACTACTGACTAAAACCAGGAATACAGGAAAAGGAACAAGTCTGTTAGGGTAGATAATGTGTTCAGTTTTGCACAGGCTGCTCTTGAAATGTCTGCCAGGGATCCTGGTAGAAATGCCCAAAAGGCAGTTGGAACAGCGAATGGAATGCACGAGTGAGGTTGGGGTTTTAAACACAGATCTAGAAGCCATCAGCAGACATTTGATAGTTCAACCAACATTTGCTTTTCAGTGAACATCCTGGGCCAAATACTAGGCTAAGGTACTTCACTGCCTTATTTCATTTAGGGTTCCTAAACACTTCCATGTTGGGTGGGTTAGGAGGAAAATAAATCCTAACTCAGCCTTCCCTGTCTGTCTAATGCAAGTCAAATGTGTTCAGTGAAAGCATAGAAGTTTAGATGGTAATAAATCTGCTGAAAATGATTTAGGTCATGATCTGCTTGTTTTGGTCCAAACTAAGTGGTAGATTCAAAAACTCACCTGCAATCAATTTCTGATGATAATCTGTAGATATCCTATCATAGTTTTTCTTTCTGGGTAAAAAGTCCGACATCAAAATTCTCATGGACTGAAGTGTATTCATTCGAAGCACTTTCCATACAGAATCCATCCTGGCCTCTCTCCACATAGTTTGAAAATGGTTGCCTGCTTCCAGACACCTGCTCTGTCCTGAGTCAATACTGGATATAACTCACATTGCAAGTTAGCACAGGCTTCAGACAAGCCTAGTAGATAAAAGGGGGGCTCTTTGCATTCAACAAGAAATTAGCACAGCCTTCACTTGGCAGAACTATATATTAAAATGGTGATTTAGGAGAATTTTCAAATGTCCCTCTTTCTTGTGGATCTCATCCTCTGCTTCAGGAATAAACATTCTTTTGGACAACCCAGGCTTGTTCCTGGGGCTTGGTGTGTAATTATTTAATAGCCCCCCCCCCTTTCACTCTCAAGGGTCCCTTTTTGGATGATAAATTCTATTGTTATCTCTTACAGGGCTTTTTCGAAGATATATTATTTGCATTAATCTAAGAAAAATTACCATACCTTTCCTCCAGCAGAGTCTTTGGTACCCTATCTTGAAGTCATTGAAGTATTTCTTCAGAGCAATAATTAAGAGCCATATAAACTAATGAATAACTCCCTACTGCTCTCTTATTGGTGAAAGCAAATAAGGTAACTTTATAAGACTCATCTAATAGAACAGCCCTAGGAGGGAAACATGTGGACTTCGTGTTTATGTTTGCAAAAGCAATTCCCAATTATTTTATTTATTTGTTTTTTAAAGTTTATTGATTTAGTTTGAGAGAGAAAGCATGAGCAGGGGGAGGAGTAGAGAGAGAGGGAGAGAGAATCCCAAGCTGGCTCCAGGCTGTCAGCACAGAGCCCACTGCAGAGCTGGATCTCACAAATGGGAGATCATGACCTGAGCTGGAATCAAGAGTTGGACACTTAACCGACTGAGTCACCCAGGTGCCCCATTTCCCAAACAATTTAATTAGTTTTGCCACTTAATATGAGCAGAGTATGAACCTACATTGAATAGCAAGGGAATGGAGACCTAGAGAAATCTAACTCTGTGCTTTCTGGAATGCCATTCCGTGCCTGAATTCTGAGAACTCTGTGGTCACATACAGCTTTTACAGACTTGAGTAACCTCCCTTCCTGTTCTTCAGGATAAGGTGTCCTGTAGTGTAGCAACTTGAGGGCAGTAAGATTATCAAAGCATCACCAGAGATGCTTTGAGGGTTACTGCGGAAAACAGGTTTCCATGGCGCAGTGTGGCTGCTGGGAGGAGCCACATAGCACAACCCCAGTCATTCTCTCTGGAGGGAAGGAGAGCCAGCTTGTTAGGATAAAGCCAGGCATCCTTCTGGATAGACTCAAGGTATCTGAGACAGATGGATTATCAGGTTGGGCCAGATGGGTTCTTACGGAGTCTCATAATTTGGGGGGAGAGGAAGGACAGTAGGCAAGGATGATCTACCTATTTGCTAATATTCTTTTCATCTGAAGGTACTCTAGCCTGAATCTAGCTTATGGTCTTTCCTCAGCTACCTGGTTTGCTATTTGCAGCCTAGTTCTGAGGGAAGAAAAGTTCAAAGCAAAGCAAAGGAGCACAGGAATGGCTTGCCATCCAAAAAATGTGCTTGGAGAGCTCTTATCTTGGGGGCAAATGCACAGCAGCTAAGGAGAGAACAGAGCCATGAAACCGGAAGAGAACCATGTCATGATGCTTGTTTTGAAATGGCTTTTCCACAGTCTTTCACCCAAATGTCCTAATTGGGGGGTGGGAGCAAATGGAGTACAGGATAGGAAATGCCACAGCTTTGGAACTGGTGCCATTGAGGGAGTGATGAGAATCAGCTGAGTGTCACTCCTGCCGGAAGGTGTGGCTAAAAGACCCAGAACTCTGACAGGTCAGTCACAAGTACACTCCACAGATCTTGTAACCCAACTCCCTCATTTTACGTCGGATCTTTCAGGATGTCACTGAACTGCTAGCCTGGCAGGATCACCAAGCCACTTTAGTCTAAAAGATTTAAAAAAACATAAACCAGGAGTTATTTCTCCCCACTGTGAAGAACTGTCATGAGACCTAAATGAATGACTCTGGAAACAAATTGCAGTACTTCCTGTCTGGCCAGGGAGCTTGCTCTCCACAGTTGCCCACTGCCCCTAACAGGGAGGCCCTGTTAGAGGCAGTGAGGCTGAAGCTTTAGGATCTGTTCCTTAATTTTGTATTCTTTTGCTTAAAGACCACTCCCCACCCAATTTTATAAGCTTTAGGTCTCAGAAAACCTGAATCTTGGTCTGCCTGTCCTACATGGTAAATCTAACTATCTGGTGATCCAACATGCTCGCAATCAGAAGAGGAGACCAAGTAAGGCTGGGGATGGCTCAGCTTGGACTAGGCTGGGAAACAGGCTGGGGCCTGTAAAGCAGCTGGGGCAGGATAACACTGAGGGCTGCTGGCTCATGTAATGTCTCAACCCTCTACCCGCTCCTTGTTTCCACCCCCAGTTCCTTGCCCAGACCAAACTTGTCTTCAGGTCTACAGACCCAGGATTTTAGATCTAGGGAAGGCCTTTGTCATCATCCCTCATTCTGCAGGCTCTCAGAAGGGCCTGACCCCTTGAGGTTTGTGAACTCCCCTCCCTGCAAAGTGAAGCCACAGCGTTGGCCAATACTTTAAGCAGGAAGACTAGTTGGTTCACTTGTTAGATATAATCTGCCTGCTGTGTCCCTGCATCGGTGGAAACCAAAGAATGGTGTCCACCTGTCTAGGCAGTCAATAAAACACAAACCAGTGCAATTCTGCACACCTTCACTTAGTGCCCATTGTGAGCCAAGCTACTCCCTGAAGGGACAGAAAGCTGACAAGATATGATGCTGGTCCTCAGTATTTATATCAGAGAACAGGGTGTGAAAAGTTTGCCCCTCATTTGCTATTTATAGCTGCCATTTAGTCAGCACCTGCTATTCAGCGGGACGTTTTATTATACATATTGTCTCTACTTTGACCGACAACTCTAGAAGGTAGATACCATTATTCTCACTTTGTGCATGTGGAAACTGAGGTGCAGAGAGGTTATGTGACTTCTCTAGGTTAGGCAGCTGGGGCATCGCTCTTCTTGTTAGGGGCTCATGGAGGCTGAAGGAGAGCATGTGTAATGTCAGATGAAGGCAGAAAGATGATGCGCATGCCTCACCTTCTATTCTCTGTTTCACACAAGCCTGTATTGAAGTCCCAGCTGTAACACTCTGCATGGGTTTGGGAGAACTGCTCTCTGTCTTGCTTTCCTCCTCGATAAACTGGACAAAATACTTCATAATATAGTTGGAAAGATGAAATGAGATAATGTGGACATGGCTCAGTTCCTGGCACTTTCGGGTACAAAATGATTCACTTTGGTACAAAATGCTCATCACATGGATCTGCATGCCACTTCCTCAGAAATTTATGTTTTTACTAAATTGTTGCCTTCTCAGGGAGGCCTTCCCTGGCCACCCTATCTAAAAGGCCAACCCCATTCCAACTCTTCATACCTGTAGCCCTACGTTATTTATCACCAACTAATATGTTACAAATTGTACTTATTTATCTTTGTTTTTTTTTCATCTGCCTCCACCTACAAGAAGGTAAAGTGTTTGAGACCAGGAATCTTTGTGTTATTTCTGTATCATCCCAAGCACAAATATATATTGGTTAAAAGAATAAATTAAAAACCAAACAAAAACCCCCTCTTTGGCTTAGAAAATTGGCTTTTAATTTGACTTTTTCCTATTTGACCCTGGGTACATTACTTAAAATGTCTAGGCCTCAGTTTCCTCTTCTGTAAAGGGGGAAGAATGATGGTATCACTTTTAAGACTGCTAGGATAATTAAGCGACATGCATATAAAAACTGGCACATAGCAAGTGCTGGATAAATGCTTGCTATTATTATCACTTGAAGTATTCTGACCAGTTATTTAAATCGTCTTTCAATGTCGCCCAGAGCTTTTAGGATAGAAGAGGAGGCTAAAAGCCAAGGATACCTCTGCGTTTTCAGCCCAGTGATCCCCCTTGGTAGACCACTGACAAAGAGTCAAAATGCTCAGTGTTCTCACTGCAAGGCTGCTCACGTGTCTGGATTACCATTACCACGTCACTGAGGAAGACAGCAAACTGAGGCTTGGCCAAGATCAAAGGACTTGTCCAAGATCACTCACCTCTAAAACCAGGGCATGCTGAACCCAACCCCCCATGTTGGGCCTCCTACGATTGTATTATCCGCTGCCTCTCTTCCAAGCTCTCTCTGCAGTGTGGGTTGGAGTGGCGGCTGTGAGCTCAGGTGCCCTGTGTTCACCAGGCTTGTCACTTTCATCTCCCGCAATACACTGAACTTTTCTAACTCCGTTTTCCCGCACGCAGAACGTGGGAAATAAAGCCCACGCCTCACAGCTTTGCGTTCAGGATCACAGGCGAGGAAAACTCTTCGAAAACTCCAAAGCGCCCTACGAATAACCTCCGCAACAGGCATTCACACTCGAGCTCCCCCACTTCCCAGTCCCGGGAGACGCTCCCGTCTCCGCCCACCTCCTAGGCGGCGCGGCGCGGCGCGGGGTAGGAAGGAGGATTAACCCCTGGGCGCCTGTCTGGGCGTTTCTCCAGGCGGCCGGGGAGGAGTTCCGCCTCTCGCTCCCGCCCCGCCGCTGGGCTCCCTGGCGCCCGCACTCGCGCTCTCGGAGTCCCTCTCCCGCCCAGGCCCCTGCTGGCTGCGCTCCCTCGGTCCGGCACGGCACGCGGGCGGCCCGCCAGGATGCAGGCCGCGCACAAGGAGCACCTGTACAAGCTGCTGGTGATCGGCGACCTGGGCGTGGGCAAGACCAGCATCATCAAGCGCTATGTGCACCAGAACTTCTCCTCGCACTACCGGGCCACCATCGGCGTGGACTTCGCGCTCAAGGTGCTCCACTGGGACCCTGAGACAGTAGTGCGCCTGCAGCTCTGGGACATCGCAGGTGAGCAACCGGGGAGGAGGCCAGGGCCGGAGGGCCTCGAAGCGGGTCTGCAGGCCCCGGGGCAGCGGGTTGAGGTCTAGTGTAGTCCGGGGCGCTGAGCCGCAAGAGACTTTTTCTGGTGGGTTGAAAACTTGTTTCCAAAGAAAACAAAAAAGTTTTTTTTTTTTTTTTTTTCTTTCTCTCTCTCTCTCTATCTCTCTCTCTCTCTGGCTGAAACTTCAAGTGCATTCCCTGGCGCTTTGGGATTGTTGCTTGAACACCCTCTCACACCCTCCCCTGGGATCACTCGACCCAGCGCGGGCCCCCGAAGGGACCCAGAGAGAGACTATCTGGAGTTGCATTCAGTTCTCCCTCTCCAGCTCTTTTTCCGGGCGTGGGCAACGCTGCGGGTGAGGAGGCCCTTAGTGTCATGCCAGCCACCAACGGGGGAGTCTTCAGACCTGTTAACAGCGGGAACTAGGAGAGTTCCAGGCTAGAGGGGTTTACTCACTGCTGTTTTTAATTGCTCCTTGCTCTTGCCTCCCTCTTTACCCTTCAGTCAAGAGAGTTTGAGGTTCTCAGCTTTGGTGAAGCCAAGGATCTTTGTGTGTATGTACTGGGGGCAAAGTATTATTTCTCTCTTTCTCTGACTCTCTGTGGTCTATGAAAAGGACACTGTGCACATACCTTAAGGTCACTTTTGTCAAAGAGTCTATGACATTAGTCATTTCTTTCTTTCATTTTTTAAGTTTATTTATTTTGAGAGAGAAAGTGCAAACAGGTGAGGAGCAGAGAGAGAGGGAGAGAGAAAATCCCAAGCAGGCTCCAGTCTGTCAGTACAGAGCCCATCCAGGGGCCACCCGGGCATCCTGGCCGTACGATTTCTTGATTTGGCCTTAAAGTTTTCAGTGAGAAATCTGCAAACTGTGAAGCTTCATTACAATGTTTGAAACCAGAATTTGATTCTGAAGGTTTGTACCCAGAGCTGGGCAGGGCATTAGGCAAATGTATGTCTGCTCCAAGTGTGAGTTCTCGGACTGAAGCTGTTTGCAACCTGGGCATGTCCAACCCCTGATTATAGATCCTGGCTCTGCCACTCACTAACCTGCTCAGTGGCTTCAGACAAGTCCCTTCAGCTCGGTTGAATCCTTGTTAAGTGCAAAGGAGTTGGACATGGCAGCTCAGGAATCTTCCTGCTCAGTTTTAAGGTCCTCTGGGATTCGTTGTTGAACAGTCCCACCTCACCTCTGACTGTTCCATGGTCTGTGGTACCAGGAGTCTTTGTAAGTGCTGGACCCAAACCCGGCACTTGTCCTTCAGAAAATAGCTTCATTTTTAGCTGGTGTATTTGACTGGAAACACTTTATCATGACTCGAAGCAAGAACAAATGTGGAAAATTTTTGAAAGGGCACTTCAAGTTCTGGGGACTGCGGTGCCTCTTTAATCATGAGCTGCCAAGTCTTATGATAAACCTTTTGGCATGTGAACAGATTCATGCATTTGAAGTCATCTTGAGCAGCTCCAGTAGCATGGGGGTTATCAGAGACCGGAAGATGTTACCAGCCACTATCTGATTGGGTTTTTCATCTAGAAAAGCCACACTGTGTCTCTGCACTCGGTTGCTGCATTTTTTGGTGTGTGAAAACTCTTCTGGCTGTACTGGAGTATCCAGGACTCAAGTTTAGAATTAGCTTACTGTTTCAAAGGGGATATAGCTATAATTTAGACTTTTGTGTCAAATGCAAATAAGGATGTGACATCAGGCATGTTATATAATGTCCATGAATCTCAGTGTCCCCACCTAACAGAGAGGAGAGAAAGGTATAGTGATTAAGAGACTAAATTCCAGAGTCGAACCGCTTTCGACTGAATCCCTGTTTTACCCCCCCATGTCCTGGGCGATTTTATGTTAAGTTTCCTAACCTCCTGATTTCAGCCGACCCATCTGTGAATTAGGCAGAATGCTTTCTCCCAATAAATGGCAAATGAGCAAACAGATGCCAGCTAAAGGTGACTAAAGTCTCCACTATCTAGGAGAGCTGCAAGGATTACTGTTATACTACCATTTTTTTTTTGGACCATGTATAAATGCTAGGAAGAAGGACATGATATAAATATGTGGACTAAATCTTAATAAATGAGGGGGCCCCCCAGATGCTCAGTTCATTAAGCATCAGACTCTTGATTTTGGCTCAGGTCATGATCTCAGGGTTCATGGGTCTCAGCCCAGCGTCCAGCTCTGTGCTGACAGTCTGGAGCCTGCTTGAGATTTTTGTCTCTCTCCCTCTCTCTCTCTGCCCCTCCCTGACTCATGCTGTCTCTTTTTTCTCTCTCTCTCAAAAAAATAAATAAGTAAACTTTAAAAAATTATAAAAAAGTAAATCTTAATAAATTTGGAACATAGAATCTGTTCCAAAATGCCCAGCACCATCTTTTAGCTTTATCAGCATTACAACATGCTGACATGAGCAGCTGAAATCCCAAGTTTAGAAATGCCCCCTGAGCCATGGTTCTGGACTAACATGGCTGTGGAGGCTCTAGTGACAGAGGTCTGTGTACATAAGAAATATGGGGCGCCTGGGTGGCGCAGTCGGTTAAGCGTCCGACTTCAGCCAGGTCACGATCTCGCGGTCCGTGAGTTCGAGCCCCGCGTCGGGCTCTGGGCTGATGGCTCAGAGCCTGGAGCCTGTTTCCGATTCTGTGTCTCCCTCTCTCTCTGCCCCTCCCCCGTTCATGCTCTGTCTCTCTCTGTCCCAAAAATGAATAAAAAAACATTGAAAAATAAATAAATGTTAAGAAATGTAAGAGGTCTGTGTACGTATAGTGGTGTGTAGCAGGTCAGTAGGGAACTTCTTCCCAGAGCTCTGATGTTCAGTGGGAACCTGTCTGTGTCAGCCTCCAGCCCAGAGACCCTGTGAGCTGAGTTATAAGCTGGGCATCAGGCACAGCTGGTTGTGGGGAACCTGTGCCCTGTGGGAAAGGATGATAGGAGCATCCTGGTGACATGTTTCGTGCTACATCAATAGCCCTGTGAGGAGTGAATTCATATGAAGTCCAGCCTCAGTTGCCCACCCAGATTCCAGTCAACTAACTGTACCTCACAGCACCTTCAGATCAGCCTGTCTGTCCAAACACAGGAATGATTCCCTTTCCTCTTTATTCTCAACTCTGCTATGTGTGTGGAAAGAAGAGGTGAGACTAAAAAGTGAACGGTGAGCCTCACTTTGAGCTAGTTAGGAGTGTGGATGAGATAGAGGGGATGGCCCTGTCTTGATAGAATATCAGATCCATCTGCTATAGAGGGGATCTTTGCTCATTAGACCTTTGATATTCATTTGATTCAATGCCAAGGTGGGCCTTATTTATATGTCCAACTAATTTCCATCATATATCTCTTATAGCCACTTCAGCTGGCCAGTCTGTTCCTGAAAGACTCCAAAATACTTCTCAGGAGGCACCTGGCTGGCTCAGTTGGGAGAGCATGCCACTCTTGATCTCCAGGGCATGAGGTCATGAGTTGGAGCCCCACGTTGGGCATAGAGATTACTTAATTAAAAAAAAAAAAAAATTGCCTCTCAGGGCTTGTGAAGTAGGCCTTGACACCAACATGGTAAATTCCACAAACCTTGTAGGGAATAGCAATCACCCTGAATCCCAAAGATTCTACATAGAGGAGCAAGTGGGTCAACTCTGGGTTCCAAAGCTCTTGATAGCATCAGGAGAAATTAAGTCATTTTGCCCAAGGCCACCTGCCTAATAAGTGGGAGAGCTGGATTTGGTACAGTTTTGTTTGACTTGGAATCAAGCCATGTTCTTCATGACTGAAGCCCATGAGTCCCTGGGACATTGCTGGCCCATTGGGGTTATACCTTCCTCTCCTTTACAGGTATTCCTTCCTTAGTAAATAGGTTGTCCTTGCTTTCTCCTTCCTATTTCTTTTTATTTTCTTTTCTTTTTTTTTTATTAACGTTTTTATTCATTTTTGAGAGGTAGAGAGAGACAGGGTAGGAGTGAGGGAGGGGCAGAGAGAGAGGGAGACACAGAATCTGAAGCAGGTTCCAGGCTCTGAGCTGCCAGCACAGAGCCCGATGCGGGGCTCGAACCCATGAACCATGAGACCGTGACCTGAGCTGAAGTCAGACACTTAACTGACTGAGCCACCCAGATGCCCCTTCTACTTCCTATTTCTAACATATTTTTGGATATTAATCAGAACCACTGTGCAGATAGAAAGAGGAAATGCAATGAAAATCTATTTCTGAAAATTTAATTCTTGGTTGTAAGGTTTTTAAAATAGATTTATCAAGAAAAAAGTAAATAAAAGGTTCACACTTGAGACTCTTCTATTTCTCTTCAAATCTGATACTGTAATTACTCCATTAGCATTTTAAAAGAGAACTATACAATTTTGTCTAGAACTCTTAACGTGCTTTGGGACCCAGCTGCAGGAATTGAGATAGCCATAGTAATAGTAGCTCACATTTCATACGCATTTATTCTTGCAGTTGTCCACACATTTTAATTTTTAATTCCCCAGTAAAATAGCTGATTAAGTGGAAGTGCTAGAATTTAAAATGTGGCCATGCTCAGTTCACCATCTAATGGTTCGTGGGATCGAACCTCACATTGAGCTCTGCACTGACAGCACAGAGCCTGCTTGGGATTCTCCCTCTCTCTCTATGCCCCTCCCCTGCTCATGCACACACACACACACACACACACACACACACACACATACACACACACACACACATTCTCTCTCTCTCTCTCTCTCTCAAAATAAACAAATAAATTTAAAAAAATATTAAAAAATATTTGGTCATGGAATCTAGTACCCAGTCTCCTAACAGTTTTGCTCAATTTCCCACAATTTAAAAATAAAACACTTTCAACATACTACAAATATATTTTAAAAATATACCTGACATTGAGTAAGCAATGAAACCTGGCTGGACCTCAGTTGCCCTGTCTGTAAATGGCCATTGTTCCATTTTCCTGTGACATCACGTATTTGTATTATGTTATATCCTGCAGTTCCTGTCAGCTCTAGTAGTTTTTCACTCTTCCCAGGTTGTATGTGGCAGCATATTCCAGCTTCTTTCCTTGCTAGGTTTGTGACTTGGGCAGGTCACTTAGCTTCTGTGCCTCGGTTTCCTTTCTGTAACTGGGGACAATAGCAGAGCCTGTACCTTAGAGTTGGTAAAAGAATGAAATGGGTTAATTTGTGTAAAGTTGTGCCTATCTGACACAAAATCAATGCTAAATAAATGTTAGCTATTGCTCTTGTTTTTTTCTATTTTTTTTTTTAATTTTTTTTTTCAACGTTTATTTATTTTTGGGACAGGGAGAGACAGAGCATGAACGGGGGAGGGTCAGAGAGAGAGGGAGACAGAGAATCGGAAACAGGCTCCAGGCTCTGAGCCATCAGCCCAGAGCCTGACGCGGGGCTCGAACTCACGGACCGCAAGATCGTGACCTGGCTGAAGTCAGACGCTTAACCGACTGCGCCACCCAGGCGCCCCGTTCCCAGGTGCCCCATTTTTTTCTATTTTTTTTTCCATTGTATTTATTTTAGAGAGAGAGAATCTTTTTTTTTTTTTAATTTTTTTTTCAACGTTTATTTTTGGGACAGAGAGAGACAGAGCACGAACGGGGGAGGGGCAGAGAGAGAGGGAGACACAGAATCGGAAACAGGCTCCAGGCTCTGAGCCATCAGCCCAGAGCCCGACGCGGGGCTCGAACTCACGGAGTGCGAGATCGTGACCTGGCTGAAGTTGGACGCTTAACCGACTGCGCCACCCAGGCGCCCCTAGAGAGAGAGAATCTTAAGCAGCTTTCACACTCAGTGAGGAGCTCAGCGCGGGGCTTGATCCCACGACCCTGGGATCATGACCTGAGCTGAAATCCAGTCGGACATTCAACAGACTGAGCCACCCAAGGTGCCCCTACTCTTGCTTTTAATTGTTATTACAAAATACCTTCACAACATTTTCCTGATTGATCTTCCCAGCATCGCTGAGGGTATAGACAGATCAGGTGGTACTAAACTAAATCTATTTTATATCAGACAAGATGAAGAATCAGAGAGTTAAGGGACTGGTCCAGGGTCGCAAGAGTTAACAAGGGGCAGAGGAGGAAAAGTAGCTGAGGAAAAACATTTCCATCAGGGCACATCTCTGCTAACTTTCCGTGCATATGCTGTGTGACAAGGAAGCACTGGAGGACATTAACTATCCAACAGGCAGAGCGATGGAAGGAGGCAGCATGGGCCTAGAATCAGGAGCCCCAGGACACTGAATCCCCACTCCAGTGGCCATGAGTGGCACTGGATTACAGTGCTGTGTTGTTTCAGAATTTATAAAATGCTTCCACATTGTGACAGTCAGTTGGGGGAAGGTTTTGGACTTTACTATCTCTTCAGTGTCAATTTTCTAAAAAAAAAACCCTGTAATTCTCCAAGGAAGTTTAGAAGAAAGGTCTTAAATATCAACATAATAGATCTAGAAATGTAGAAAGAGCTAAATTTGGCAACCATCATGTCAAGCAAAAAACAAAAAATAAAAATGCATGTCGAGTCTGGGCCACATTCTGCTGGGCAGTTTATTGCTTTGTTTCTAACCTGGCTAATTATAAATTTTCTAAATACCATGTGGACTAACATGGTGTGTGCTTACAGGTAAGCGGTATGTGCACTGAGCAAGATGGTGAACTTTCTAAGTAGGGTGAATGATGTGTGGGGAAAGCACCTCAGGGTTTTTTACAGGGCATTCACTAGAATCACCATCTATCACAGACACATGAGCATTAGGCATGTGGGACATGTCCACTCATCTAGGTTTTAGAGGACTGGTTCTGACAGGAGAGCACATAGCAGTCTGACCAAGGAAAACCAAGTCATCTGAAAGAAGGAAGGGATGGGGAGGAGCAGTTCTAATGTGTGTGGCTTCAGCACAAATGTTTATGAAATGCCTGGTATGTGTTAGGTACTGTTCTGGGTGAGGGGAAAACAAAGAGGGATAAAGTATTGAACAAGACCCAATTCCTGACCTTAAGAAGTTCACAGTTCAGTGGGCATGATGGCACCAAAGCAAATCACAGTAACAGCGAGTGAACTGTACCAATATAGGCTACTCCAAAATATTCTGGTGGTGCAGATGGGGTCCTACCTGCACCACATCCATCCACTCTCTGAGCTTAAATTCAAGCAGGCTGGATAAAGCCTCTAACTAGTGGGATGTTTCCTGTACCCTTACCTACCACCAGCTACTCCTTGTGAGTGATTTCAGGGCTGTACAGCTTGAAGCAGAAGTTCATCTTCTGGCTCTCGTCAATTCTGTCTCCTTCTCTTGAGAATCTTAGGCATTCCCATGGCTTTAAACTCCATGCAGACAACTCCAAAAATGTGCGTATAACCTTGACTTCTCATGACCTTCAGACGTACAGTTCTGTCTTCATGCCGGGCATCTCCTTTATGATATCTCACACATATTGCAAGATTAGTATGTCATAGCAAAGTGGCATAAAAAACAAAGATTGTTGTTTTTTCTCTTTTAATAAAGTAATGTATGCTCAGTGTAGCAAAAATTGGAAAGCCGAAAAGAAAACAACAATAGCAACAACAAAGGACTACAAAGAATATCCACAATCACCCCTTTTAATGATAAGTAGCACAGGGTGCTGTTTGTCTGTCTATACTAGATATCTTTCACCACTCACTGGACTTGCTATACACCTTTCCGCCACTCACTTGGACTTGAAACTTGTGCCATCTTTTCTTCTTTGACCCTCCAAGTCAGATAGTGATTATTCTTCTCCTGTCACTGCTTTAGATCAAGGGCAGCACTATTATTACTTACCTATATAATAGCCACCTGTATAGCTCTAGTCTCTTCTTCCTGCAGTTATGTGTACCAAGGTCAAGTTCATCTTCCCAGAACATCACTTTGGCGGCTCCACATTGTCTATAGATTGTGCATATCATGAAAAGAAGAATTAAAGCAGTAGGGATGAGGTGATGGAAGGTTGATGGCTAGAACGAGGATGGATTTCAGGCCATAGAGCCATTGGGGGCAGAATTGGTGGGGTCCTAGCAAGTAAGAAGTGACTGGAGTCCTTGAGGCCTGACCAGGTCTAAAGGAAACCCAGGATCCACTTCATGGTGGCTTCTTGTCATGAATATAGTTATTCTCATTGAGGGTTGAAATGGTACTTAATTTTTTTTTGTTTTATTTTACTGAATTTTATTTAAAAAGTCATTTTAAAATTTGAGGATTTGAGAGGTATAAGATTTTTCCTGGGAGAATTTATTCATTCACTTGATAAGCAGAGGGATTTAGGGGTAAACAAAATGGATCAATTTTCACGCTTATGGAATCTGATAGTCTGGTGGGATAATTATTTAATCACTGTTCTGATAAGTGGTCTGAAGGGGTGCTAAAAGAAAGTCATAACAGGCCACCTACCCTAGCTATAGTGTAGGGGTGAGGACACGGTGTGGACAGCGGTAACCTGGCATGGCTATAGGTTACAACATGTGGGCCCATGAAAGGATGCATATGCTAAGCTAAAGGTTAAGAGTGATGGTTCCTTATATTTGTCAATTTGTCAAGTCAATCTTTGCAGTTTAAACACCACAGTGATTCTGTCAAATAGGTGAGGAAACTGGGCCCAGCAAAAGTAAGCATGGTGTCCGGTGTATAGTGGTTGTTCAGTGAAAGTGGTTTGGTGTTAAGCAGTCACTGGCATTAATACTGGAGCCCTCGCTCACCTGAAAAGTTTTTGAGAAGAGCTCCTTTGTAGTAAGGCTTAGAGCCCTTTCCTTCTTCTGATGATTCACCCTAGGGAATCCTGCAAAGCTTTCAAGTCGTTGAGAGCCCCCATGCCCTTTTTTTTTTTTTCTTTCACTTTCTTAGATTCTGAGATGGAAATTTCCAGAGGGATATGCTGACCCTACTACTCCTGGGCTGGAAATCACGTTTATTCCCTCAAAGGAAGATTCTCATCTTCTAGGCTGGTGTACTAGAGTAGTCTTCAACTTGGCAAGGTCAAGACTGTGACTGCAGCCTGGGTTTCAAATTATTGAGTTCCGCTATTTTTTTTCCAACTGTTTGAGAATTCAATTAAAAAGTATATGATCTTAATTTCCTCTTTGAAAAAAACTCAGGTTTTAACTTCCACCATTCCCCACTCCTTTTGGTTTCTCATGCACAGCTATTAATTAAATCCTCTCTCTTCTCTCTCTCTCTCTTTTTAAGTTTGTTTGGAGAGAGAGTGAGAGTGTCTGCACAAGTGGGGGGGGGAGCAGAGAGAGAGAGAAGGATAGAGAGAGAATCCCAATCATCCTCTGTACTGCCAGCATGATGCCCAGACTGATGATAAGGGGCTCAAACTCATGAACCCTGAGATCATGACCTGAGCCTACATCAAGAGTCGGATGCTCAACCAACTGAGCCACCCAGGCTCACTGCCCCCATCTCTTCTATCTTGAAAAATAACTGTCTTATCCCCTTATGAGTAGCCATGTCTTCTTCACAACTCATCTGGACTACTATAGCAGCTTCCTTATACCCATACCTTCATCAGGCTCCTCTCCCTGCCCCCCACGCCCATCACTTTGTCATCCATAGACATGAGACTTTGCAGCATGGCTTCATTCTCCAGTCAGATATTCTCCAGTTTGGCATTCTTCGGTGGATCTCCATCACTTTCAGAATTAGAGGCTAAACTTTTTACGATGAAATTTGAGCTCACCCATTCCAGTCTCATATCTTATACCTCTGACTCTTGACCATTCCAGATACAGTGGCTTCAATTCACCCACCTTCCCCTCTGTGCTGTGGCTCATATGATTGCCACTGGCTAAATACACTTTCCTCCTTTTTACTTAGATGATGTCTATGGATTCTTTGTCACAAAACCCATCTCACCCCCTTTATGAAGTGTCTGCTTGAGCCCATGTGTCCCTGGGAGGCAGTGTTTCTTTGCTCCCATAATAGCCATGCTTATCATTTTAGATTAGAAGCCCTTCACTTCTGCATTACAATGTCTTTTTCTTCCAATTTATGACCCTAGGTCCCAGCATAGTCCTTGGTATTTAGTAGGTCCTCAATGAGTGTTTGTTCATTAAAAAGTTTTTCAGCCAACTATTTCAACATTGCTTTAATTCTAAGATATACTGTTGATCTAAACATTTCTCCAATAAAACAGAAAATAATGAATTTGTTTATGCTTGAAAGACTTCATAGTTTTATGAATATTAACAATTAAAAATGCATACATTTTATAACTGACAAATATGGTAGTCACTTTCCTGAAGATGGCATTCTATTTTATTTTTTACCATAAAAACTGGAGAGTGAGCTTAAAGACCATTTTTTTTTAATTTTTTTTAATGTTTATTTATTTTTGAGACAGAGAGAGAGCATGAACGGGGGAAGGGCAGAGAGAGAGGGAGACACAGAATTGGAAGCAGGCTCCAAGCTCCGAGCCATCAGCCCAGAGCCCGACGTGGGGCTCGAACTCATGGACCGCGAGATCGTGACCTGAGTTGAAGTTGGACGCTTAACCGAGTGAACCACCCAGGCGCCCCTAAAGACCATTCTTAAAAGCCGCACTTCATCATTTAACCGAGTCTTTATAATTTGGAATGAAGTGTCATTTATTTGGAGGTCACATGGCAAAACTGCATCCTTATGATTTTTGGATACATTAAATGAAGTCATTATTTTGAAGGGTAATTTTCACAGAGGTAAGACCTTGACAGCTCATCAAACCAAATCCTTCATTTTACAGAAGAGAAAGCTGTGCTCTGAAAGGGGGTTTGTATTAGTTTCTCAGAATTTTAGAACGAGTTAATGGTAGAACTGGAACCAGAATGTAGGCATCTCTAGTTTATTAATGATGAGATTTGAAGAAGCTTATTTTTTTTTAATTTTTTGGTATAGTCTTAAGCACTGAGACAACAAAATAATTGAATTTGGTGGGCACCAGCCCTATGGAAATTCATGCAGTGAAGAAGAGAGGGTGATGGTCCCGGGGGCACCCAGAGACATCCATAGTCTGGCTTCAAATAGCATTCCTAGTATTATTTTCCTCTCTTCTCCATGATGAAGCTTTGCTTCCTTGTTCACACCCCATGGTCATTGCCTCTACGCCCTTGTTCCTGCTCTTCCTGTTGGTTCACATGCCCTTCCCTTTATTCCCACATATCCAAATCCTATATCATGTTTAAGACCCATCCAAAAGGACAACTCCTTTACAAAGACTTCCCTAATTCTCTCTTTCCAGCAGTAACTTCCTCTTCCCTCGCACCTCATGCAATTTTTTTTATGCCCTTGTAGCACTTCTTCTTTTAACCTTGTTTTAGAGTTATTCATACCTCTCCAGATAGCCCTCATGTGTTTTAGCAGGCATTGCCACAGATTGTTGCATAATTTACTGAAATGACTGTGGAGTCAGCAAACAGGTAGAGAAGGAGAAAGCGCTATATAGGAGGAGAAACAAGCAAGGGCAGGATTTTGGAAGCAAAGGAGAAAGGATTTTAGGAGAGGATAGTCAATAGTTTCAAATGTCTGCGAGAGATCAGAGTTATTTCTTTCCGCTTGGAGTCTCTACTTTTTGTAGTCTCTTTTATCCTGATATGTTATTTAACCTTTCTTTCTCATCAGCCTTGAATTAAACTGTTCTCTCAAGAAAAGTGATGAAAAACTTGGCTTCTTGTATAAGCTCCTCAGCCTAATGGAGACAAGGAAAATATCTGTAGTGGGAAGGATTCAGACAATTTTCAGTCTAATTTCTAGGGAAAAATTTAAAGCTAATCGACAAATTTTTTGTTGGGAGGACTATTTTTCTCTATAATAAAATGTGTTATTAACAGCTACCACTTATTGGGTGTCAGGCATAGTGCTATGCATTTTTTTTTAAATTTTTTTTTCAACGTTTTTTATTTATTTTTGGGACAGAGAGAAACAGAGCATGAACGGGGGAGGGGCAGAGAGAGAGGGAGACACAGAATCCGAAACAGGCTCCAGGCTCCGAGCCATCAGCCCAGAGCCTGACGCGGGGCTCGAACTCCCGGACCGCGAGATTGTGACCTGGCTGAAGTCGGACGCTTAACCGACTGCGCCACCCAGGCACCCCAACATTTTTATGTATCATTTTATTCATTGCTCTCAGTGAGAGTATCTGGTAGGTACTGTTTACTAATCCCATCACAGCACTGAGAGAACTGTGCTTAGACAAGCTAGAAAACAGATAAGCAAGGAAAAAAAAATACATAAAACTTTTTTTTTTAATTTTTTTTTTCAACGTTTATTTATTTTTGGGACAGAGAGAGACAGAGCATGAACGGGGGAGGGTCAGAGAGAGGGAGACACAGAATCCGAAACAGGCTCCAGGCTCTGAGCTGTCAGCACAGAGCCCGACGCGGGGCTCGAACTCACGGACCATGAGATCATGACCCGAGCTGAAGTCGGCCGCCTAACCAACTGAGCCACCCAGGCGCCCCTACATAAAACTTTTCAAAAGCCATACAAATCGTAAGGGATGGTGGTGGGTAGGAACTGAGATTTGTTTACTGTTTTCTAACTACTCTGTTCTGCTGTTTCCTAAGTGTCATACAACAGTGCAATCACTTTCACATGCCGTAGATTAAGCTGCAGTTAGAAAACACACCTTATTCACCTCACACCTATCAGAATGGCTAGCATTAACAACTCAGGCAACAGCAGATGCTGGCAAGGGTGTGGAGAAAGAGGATCTCTTTTGCACTGCTGGTGGGAATGCAAACTGGTGCAGTCACTCTGGAAAACAGGATGGAGGTTCTTCAAAAAATTAAAAATAGGACTACCCTACAACCCAGCAATTGCACTACTAGGCATTTATCCAAGGGATACAGGTGTGCTGTTTCGAAGGGATATATGCACTCCAATGTTTATAGCAGCACTATCAACAATAGCCAAAGTATGGAAAGAACCCAAATGTCCATCAATGGATGATGAATGTATAAAGAAGGTGTGGCATATATATACAATGGAGTATTAGTTGGCAATCAAAAAGAATGAAATCTTGCCATTTGCATCTACGTGGATGGAACTGGAGGGTATTATGCTAACTGAAATTAGAGAAAGACAAATATCATATTATTTCACCTATATGAGGAATTTAAGATACAAAACAGATGAACATAAGGGAAGGGAAACAAAAATAATATAAAAACAGGAAGGGGGACAAAACATAGGAGACTCTTAAATATAGAGAACAAACAGAGGTTTGCTGGAGGGGTTGTGGGAGGGGAGATGGGCTAAATGGGTAAGGGGCACTAAGGAATATACTCCCGAAATCATTGTTGCACTATATGCTAACTAACTTGGATGTAAGTTAAAAAAAAATTAAAAAAAAAAAGGAAACATACCTTATTTATTTTAAAGGAAGAATTTATTATTTTTTTGAACATTTATACTTTTGAATAGAGCTAAGAATTAAATGCACACATTATTGCTGAGAACATGGGGTTTGCTTGGCTTAAAAACAACCATCTTAATATACTACTTCTAGGCAGGATAACCATAGTGACTAAAGATAGAAAGAATTGTGATGCTTGATGGTATTGGAATAAAAAATAAGTCTTATGTAGGACAGAGGGATACATGTGCATGTGCATGTGTGTGTCTTTCAAACTTAAAACAGTAATTTAGAGAATGTAGTGGCTATAGCATAAGTGTTCAAAATTTTAGTTCATAGCATTCTTAGGTGTCAAGTCATGTTTTCATGGTTCCTCTAGGTCAGTAGGATAACAGGCCAAGTTCTATATATTTAGGACATGGATCACCTCAAAATTTGAGTCAGAGTAGACATCACCACTCTCATTTCCTGTTTCACATTGATTTTCACATGGAAGAGGGAGAATCCCAAGCAGGCTGCTTGCCCAGCATGGAGCCCAAGGGGCGACTTGATCTCCTGATCTCAGGACTGTGAAATCATGACCTGGGCCAAAATCAAGAGTTGGACGCTTAACTGATGGAGGCATCTAGGTGCCCCTCTTGCTTTTTATTACACAAACTGAAAAATCCAGTTTCAAAAAGATAGGATCACATCAGCAGGAATGTAGTGTTATCTAAGGTTAAAATTGTGATCTACCTCAAGCTAGTAGTGCCTGAGGTGTTTGATTGATCTTGAGTACCATTGTGTTTGCCTTGAAATTTTAAAATATCTTATTGTACCCCTGTGAGTTCACTGAGACACCCCAGAACACCCTGGTACACGTCTTGGGAATTACAGCTCTGGAGGAATCTGGAAATTCTTTAAAAACAAAAACCTTAGAGTCCTAGACTTGTGAGTCATTTGTGAAAGTGCTCAGACTTGTGAGGTTTTTGTTTTTGTTTTTTTACTGTCTTGTGAATTATTTATAAAAATATCTATAAATGTTACTTAGAGGTGATATCTCAAATGCTAAGTAATCCAAAACATACCTTTTTACTTAATGTGTTTGAGCTTATATTCAGTGGAGATATTTTTAGGTTGTTTGTTAGGTATTTGTTTCAGTTGTAATTAGTTTAATTAAAAACATGGAATGCTGATTGTTTTATATCCATTCATGCCAACTTCTCTTCTGTGATTTGGTTTCATTCCCTCCCTCTATCCAGTATTGGCCATTCTATCACTATATGATCTTATTTCTCCATCCAAGTGAGTTATTTTATCTAAACTGAGTAGTTTAAGACCTCAGTCAAAATAAATTCTGACAAAAAAAAATTTTTTTGAGATACCAAGGCACTAACTGTCTCTCTCTCTCTGACTCTCTCTCTGTGTCTCTCTCTCCCACATACACAGCCTGAAATTTAAATATAAATATAGAATTGAATGAGAATATTTTGAAATTTAATTTAAAAACAGATCACTCTAATTCATTCATCTTTCTTTTCTAGAATGTTATTGCTTATGGACACCTGAGAAACCAATTGTTATTTTTTATGTCATCTTACTCTTTCACGCTTTAGCTTAATTCAGTACACTGCATCTAACTTTACCTTCTTGTTGAATAGAGGTAGGATTTGCCCATAAGAGATGACAACCAGTAATAGGATGAAAGGAGAGCCATCATTTATGGGGAAACTAAAGAAATTGCAGAAGGAGCTTCGATGGTTCTGAATTGGGGACAAGTTTTTTCAAAGTGAATCTTAAGAATGAGCAGGAGTTTAGGGGTGCCTGGGTGCCTCAGTCGGTTAAGTGTCCGACTCACGACATGATCTCACAGTTCGTGGGTTTGAGCCCCTTGTTGGGCTCTCTGCTGACAGCTCAGAGCCTGGAGCCTGCTTCAGATTCTGTGTCTTCCTCTCTCTCTGCTCCTCCCCCACTCATGCTCTGTCTCTGTCTCTGACTCTGTCTCTGTCTCTCTCAAAAATAAATAAACATTAAAAAAAAAAAAAAAAGAATGAACAGGAGTTTGGTAGGCATAGAAAATAAATTAGTTGGATCAGAGATCTTGCTTTATTCAGTTCACCCCTCTCCCTGCTGCAGTTCCTGCTCACAAATAACAAATCGATGTTAGCTGTTATTTCATTACATAAAGAGTACTTGTATTACAGTTCTGTTCTATCACATGAGTCTGCTGTGAGCATAGCCTAGAAGCCTCTCAGAGTGTGTGTGTGCTATGGAGACGTAGAGAACAGTACTTGAGTAATTCAACAATGAGCTCAAGAAGCTCAGTGTAGTTAGGGACATAGACTGCAGAAATTTGCAGCCCATCAAAAGCAGTACAAGGCAGGGCCTGCATAAGTGAGCAAGCAAGTGATAGAGTCAGTGCCATGTGAGTATAATCGAGGAAAGAGTTGAGTATGGGCCAAGTAGAATGCTCCAAGAAGGTAGGGTTTTGTACAGATTCGAAGAATAGTTAGGACTTAGAGAGTAAGGGAACGGATATGTTCCAGTGGTAGTGGAGGGTGCCAGGGAGTGAATGTGAATGAAAGCAAGAAGCAGAATTTAGGAGAGCTGTGCAAGTCAGAGTTTTATAGCAGGACCTTGAGCTCAGTCTGAGGATCAGCCTTTAACTTGATCAAGGTGTGCAACTTTGAAAATCCCATAGGAGCCCAGAGGATAAGAGTAAATGAACTCTTTTTTCTATCTGGCAAACTCTTACTCATCTTTTGAGGGCCGATCTGAAGTGTTTGTTGCCAGTTCAGGATCACTCAAGCTACTGCTCCCTGTTTCTGTAGGAAATAGGAACACAGTTTCCTTGTAATCCTGGCTCACATTTTGTTTCTCTACAAAATTCCATTTACAGTAGGTGGATATCCTGGAACAAGCCCAAGTGCATTAAAGAGTATTTTGATGCAAAAATAAGCAAACATGGGATCCTAAGTAATCATTTATAAGAGGCTTGCAATAAGAAAAAAGGATCAGTAGCAACAATTTCTTTAAAATAAAATTACATAAATTTCATTAAATTCTAAATATTTAGTTAGAGTTAGTTTTTATAAAATTGATATAATTACCCACATTTAAATGTAAGGTGGAGTTTTGTGGTATATGACACTGTGACATGCATAGCATCTCAGAAAGTTATTTTCCCTTTAAAATTGGGTGTTTGGTACTAGTCAGCTCAAATGAACTAACTCCTAAACATTACTCATATGATTGTAGACCTTGTATTTCTAAATATTCTGAGTTTTCAAGACATTCCAATATCTGTCTTATTAGAGATCTTCCAATTTATAACTGTTGGCAAGTCATCCAAATTGCCTTAAATCTTGTGTAGGTCACAGAACATGTTAGCAGCCCAACATCCAGTTTGTGGCATCTGCAGTAGGCAGTAGGGGATCCCTGAAAGTGTTTAATTAGGAAAATGATAGGGTGAAAACAGAGCTTTGGAAGGTGAATTTGGAAGAGGTGTATAGAAATTAAAGTACAAGTTCAATATCTAGCCCTGACCACAGCCTGAAACTTCAGCCTTATATATACAACTGCCGACTCAACGTATCTGCCTAACAGACATCTCAAACCTAACATATCAGATCCTGACCTGCTTCCACAAAACCTACACTTCCAAAAGTCTTCTCCATTCCAGTTAATGGCAACTCCATACTTTCCATTTTTTTCAGCCAAAAGTTCTGGAGTCCTGCTAGCATCATCTCATACTCTACATCTCCTCTATCATTTCAATTTCCAGATATACCCAGGAAGCCAGCAATCTTTACCACCCTTCACCATCACTATGTTGGTCCAAATTATTGTCTCTTGCCTGTCTCCTCACTTCCAACCTTGACACCCATAGGTCGTTCCTTAATGCAGCAGCCATACTATCCATTTACTCCTGCTCGTTGATGTTTCTCAACTGCTCACAATCCTTCAGTGCTTCCCTCTCTCATGCAGGATAAAAGGCAACCTTCTTATAATGGCCTGAAATTGTTTCCAGTCTGGACCCTGAGATCTGCCCATCTCACTGCACACTACTCTTCCCCTTGCTCAGTCCTCTCCAATGCAGACTCCTTGTTCTTCTCTAAATACTTGCTTCAGAGTCTTTGTGCTGTTCTGTCTAAAACCCTCTTCTAAATATCCATATGGCTTTCTCCTTTACCTCTTTTTGGTCTTTACTTAAATAACACCTTCTTTGTGGGCCTCCACTATCCATCCTGCTTCACTTTGCCCTCCCTCCTACATACCATTTTCTCCTTTCCTACTTTATTTTTCTCTGTAACACTTCACCAGCTAATGCAGTTTTATGTGTACCTTACCACTGTTTATCTCTTTCCACTAGAATGTAAGATTCATTAGGACACAGACCTTTAATTATCTTTTCTAGTTGCTAGAACAGTGCCTGAAAATTAATAAGCATTCAAAACTTTGTTGTTCGGTGAATGAAGGAGGTGAGGCAATCCTAACTAGAGTGGTTTTGATGGGAATGGAAAGAAAATGATGAATACAAGAGACATGGCAGAGGGTGAGCCTTAAAGTCCAGTTAAGCCTGCAAGTATCTGCTGGGGTGAGGGGAGGTAAAGAATTAGGGGTTATTCCTTCACTCGGTGAGGAGACCTTACTGAGCACTCACTGTATACTGAATGTTCAATACACTTGTCATGGGGGTGCTTAAACCTGGTTCTGGCTAGGGGGAACTTACAATTTTGTGAGGGAAGATTACACATGGTTAATGCCAGTATATCAGCCTAGGTGACTTGGAAAAAAAGTGATTGATTGAGACATTTCTGTCACTGACTTGGTGGGGCAAAGTAGGGAAGAGAGAAGATGAGATGGTTTCAAAATGTTGGACAGAAGGTCAGATGGGCCCTTAAAAAGTGGACAAAACCTACTCACGAGGATGTCAGCCAGACTCTGATCCTAGTCTAGATTTCCTTGACTCACTCTTCAAAACCAGCTTAAGCTATTGTAAATTCAGTAATTAGATAGATTTTTTTTCCTCTAGATCCTTGTGCAAGGTCCATATTTACTCTCATTTTTATCTTCCTGCTTTTCATTCTATTATTCCCTAGAAATAAAGAGCATATCTGTATCTTGGAGGAAATTTTAGCTCTATGGATTGTGCCATGACCAAAAACATATGCTATTTTGAATAGAGTAAATTGATTCCAAATTTCTTAAGAATATGAAAATGATTACAAAAGCATAACATTCCAGTCTAAAACTTGTTGCAACAGATATGCACCTAGCCCTGTTAGAATAATGTTAATTTTCTCCATCAATGAACATCTTTCGATTATTTAGTGGAAATGAGAGTATAATATAGAGCAAGTGTGTTAGTACACAGCACTCGTTCATGAATATACGATGATGTTGTATTTTAGAGGAAGAAAGAACTTTAATTTTAGCTTATTTCTGCAAGAGCATCTTGAGTTTTTACTATATCAAATAGGTGGAAAATAGGCCTCAGATTTATAAGATCAAAATATGATCAGCTTGCTCTTCAAGATTTTACAGTGCTGTAGTGGAGACTGAAGCATGAATATATAGCATAATAAATGTAAATGATGTCAGGTAAAGAAAATGCTACAGGGTCATGAAAAAGTTGGGAGGCCAGGGAAGGTTGCAGAACTGTAATGGCATTTCAGGGAGCAATTATAGGGTGTACAGGATTTCATTGGACAGAGTGAGAGGAAGAAAGATGGGGAAGGAATTCAGGTTTTGGGAATAGAGATATAAAAAGGAAAGAAAAATCCAGGGAGTAATGGAGGATGTGTTTTAGAAAGAGTAAGTACTCTAGTGTGGCTTCGCCATGGAGCACTTGAAGAAAGTGACAGGAGGAGAGTTTGGAAAGGTGGTTGGAGCCAAAGTCTCCTTGTCTGCAGTTTTAATAAAGGTGTCTGTTTTTAAGCATGTAAGAGGCACTGAAGGGCTAAAGCAATAGAGCATAATGGTAATGTTTACAGTTTGAAAGTGGATTAATACAGAAATGGTTTTAAGATTTCACCTAGGGACTGCTTAAAAAGACAGATTCCTGGGCCCCATATAAAACTACCATGTAAGAATCTCTGAAGAACATGGCCCAGGAATGGGTGTTCTATAAATATCTAAGATGCATTTTCTTTCCTGCTTTATTGAAATATAATTGGCATATAACGTGTAAATTTAAGCTGTACAGCATGATGGCTTGATATATTTATATATTTCAAAATGATTACTACGATAGGATGAACACCTCCATCACCTTACATAATTCCCTTTTTTTTTTTTTTTTGTCTGTGGTGGGAACATGTAAGAACTACTCTTTTAGCAACTGTATACACATAATACAGTATTGTTAATTATAATCATCATACTATATATTAGATCCCACCACTTATTTATCTTATAACTGGAGGTCTATATCCTTTGGCCAACATCTCCCCGTTTCTTGCACTCTCAGACTTCGGCAACCACCTTTCTACTCTGTTTCTACAAGTTTGACTTTTTTGGATTCCACATATAAATGAGATGATATAGTATTTTTTTCCTCTGTCTGACTTATTTCACTTACCATAATGTTCTCATAGCATTTGCCATGTTGTTGCAAAAGGAAGAATTTCCTTCTTTTTTGTGGCTGAATAATATTTCACTGTGTGCATGTACCACGTTTTCTTCATTCATTCATGCATTAATTAATTCATTCATTCACTGATAGACACTTAAGAGGTTGCCATGTCTCATTCCTTGTGGACAATGCTGCAATGAACAGGGGGGTGCAGATAGCTCTTTAAGATAATGACTTCATTTCCTCCCTGTGTATGCCCGTCTGGTGATCCCTTATGCTGCCAGAATGTCTGAAGACCTATGTTTATATTTATATTTATTTTAAGATCAGTAGCAGTGCTGATGGGGAAGAGGACTGATCAGGGGCTGCTTCTGAAACAGAAGCATTGGTAGAATGTTGGAGACCCTTTGGACAGAGAGGCGACGAAAGAGTCAGATGACTTGAAGATACCGCTCTGGGGCACAATATTACTAGTGATGCTGAGAACTGGAGGGAACACGGAGGGAGTAGGAGGTGGAGAGCTGGTTGCCTGCATCTGAGGAGGTTGATTAGAGGGGTTGCCAGAGGCAATAACGAATTTAGTTTCCGGTATCCAATCCCATTTCCCTATTTTACCAATGAGGAAAGCTGAGGCTCAGAATGGTACGGTGACTAATCTGAGGTCACAGAGCTGGTTGGTTAGTAGTGGAGTGGTAAATGAATGTGCCCAGTTTAACAGAAAACCCAACACACTTCCTCCTCTTGTTTCTATGCCTGTGTAGAAGATTCACAGCTTGATTATGTGCACTGAGAACATCTATAGAGTATTAATTACCAAGTGAAAATCCATTAAATAAACATTATGACTGTATTGCTTGCGTATATTTTTAGATGAGTCTGTGACACCAAATGGACCACTTAAGGCCGTTGGGACAGAGGGCCAAGCATTAATTTACTAGGAATATTTTAACTCTCAAAGCAGGAAAGCAGCGAGGGATCTAGGAGGTCAGCCAAAACAAATTCATGCACGTAAAACATGCCTGACATACAATAATAAGCACAGGTGAGGAAACGTAGTCTTACAAAGAGGAATACATTTGTCTAAGGCTGCACTGGTAACCAGTGATTAAAATGAAGACCGGTGTCTTCTGACCATTTAATTTACTGTCTTCTGCAGCAAGGTTTTCCAAATTATTACTGCAGCCATCGTATTAACTTTTGTGGTTCAGTTGATTGCTTTGTCATTTAACTTTCCTGGAAGCTGAACATTGAATCATGAGTCACATCGACAGGGCTGTGGTTGTGTGTGTAGAATCTAAGAGAAGAGAGAACCTACCTGCTGAATTGGATCATTTTTAGTGCAAGCATCCAGTATGACACTTCTTAGTTTAGCAGTTCAAGGGCAAAAAATTATGTATTTCCAGCACAAAGTACAGAGCCTGGACCATATTAGCTATCCAGTAAATGTATGTTCAATGAGTGATCTAACCCCACAGGGAATTTTTGAACTATGGTGTTTTTTTTTTTTGTTTTTTTAAGTAAGTTACCTATGATACTCTGCTCAGGTCTCTACATTGGCCATTCGTAGGGATTCATGAAAAGTCACATGGTTCTCATTCTTTTAATAAAAAACAGCAGAGAGAGAGCTATCAGCTGACAAAGGAAGGATAAAATGTGAGTGCTAGATATGCCCTTTTCTGAATGTGACCTCTTATCAGATCACCGGAAATATGAACTTTTCAAGTCCACCAGCCCAGTGACCTCAGTGTACAAAGATCACTTTTTTCTCTTTGTTTCTGATCTGGCACACATACCCTCATGAACTCAAACACATACACACATACATACAGATTTTCCTTTTTGAATTCCTATAAGGTGTTAAGCCTATACATTGTTTTTTTGCATTAGTCTTAAAAATGACCCTTTGCCATATATTTTAAATGTAAAAATCTTTCTTCTTCAGGACCTCCTTACTCTACTATGAAAATCTCTGGACAAGCAGATTATTGAATAACCCATGACTTTGCTTTTCATCTGATTAGTTCCCTGAAAGGGATCATAAGACAACTGTGCAAAGCCTAGAGGCCTTCAGAGTCCCAAATGATCACAGAAGCCTTTTTTTCCCCTCTCTTCCTGAAATGTCATGGCCACCCTGAGCAGTATCAAAGGAGATCACTGTTTGCATTAGGAACTAAAAAAAGAAAGAAAATAAAAGAAATTTAAAACTCATTTGGGAGAAATGAAAGTTCATCTGTGGGTTGTGTGTCATATGAAGAGTATTATACCACTTTCTTTCATTGACTAGACAACTATGGGGAAGAAAACAAAGCTTCTGTGGTGAAACCCATGTAAGGAATGTTTTAGGATCATCATGTGCTGGCCCCTACCGAATGCTCTTCTTTCCAGTGATACATGCATGAGCACACAGACTCACACACTATAGGACCATTAGGGTGGAACCCTTGACCTGCATCCATTTTCACTAGTGCTATGGATCATTTCCTCTTCAAATCTGCAATGCTAATGCCCATGTGAATATCACAACCTAAAAAAGAGTTTTTTAACTTGAATTAAAACTCACCATCACAACATCTTGTACTCAGAGTTAAATGTAAAGTGTTTTTAAAATTGTTGACCTATTTGTCCTTAGATATAGGCCAGTTCCGGCGTTTTATTCTTTTTGAGAGAAGTTGGCTTATTAAACACAACTCGCTTTATTTTAATTTGTATAACTTTATAAGACTCTTCACATGAATAAATTACCAAATCAGAATAAAAGGCCTTTGGCCATACACTTCTGGAGTTTGGGGTTCAAAAAATATAAACCCACCATTCATTAGCTCCTGTCTTCAGCTACTGCTAGTGGATAGAGTTACAACCAATAAGATTCATTCCATTTTGTTAATTAGCTGAAATCCCAGTCAATTTTGGTCATAAATTCTGCTCTGGAACTCTGGTTTCACTACCTACATCATACTGATTGTGTACTTAGCTCACTCTTTAAAGATAAGTACTGAAGCACTTTAGTGAGGGATCTGCTCGCACTGGACACCTTGAGAGGTTCCAGTATATGATTCAGTTTACAATTGTAATGAGTTTTTGATTTCTCTTTCTTTTTGGTGATAGGTCAAGAAAGATTTGGAAATATGACAAGGGTCTATTACAGAGAAGCTATGGGCGCATTTATTGTCTTCGATGTCACCAGGCCAGCTACATTTGAAGCAGTGACAAAGTGGAAAAATGATTTGGACTCAAAGTTAAGTCTTCCTAATGGCAAACCAGTTTCAGTGGTTTTGTTGGCCAACAAATGTGACCAGGGGAAGGATGTGCTCACGAACAATGGCCTCAAGATGGACCAGTTCTGCAAGGAGCATGGTTTCGTAGGATGGTTTGAAACATCAGCCAAGGTAATGTGACCTTAAAGGAGAAACCTATTAGGCAAGATTCACAAAGACAATAATCATATAATCATTATCATCATCATAATGATGATAATATGTGTTTGTTTAGTGATTTGTATTTCCCAGATTGTTTTAAGCTCTTTCTCATCTCAAGAGGATGAGTTGGCAGGGCAGAAATTACTATCCACAATTTAAGATGATTTTGGCAGGGGCACCTGGGTGGCTCAGTTGGTTAAGTGTCCGACTTCAGTTCAGGTCATGATCTTGCAGTCTGTGAGTTCGAGCCCCGTATCGGGCTCTGTGCTGACAGCTCAGAACCTGGAGCCTGCTTCAGATTCTGTGTCTCCCTCTCTCTCTGCCCCTCCCTCACTCCCCGCTCTCATTCTGTCTCCCTCAAAAATAAATAAACCTTAAAAATTTTTTTAAAAAGATGATTTTGGCTAAGAGAGCAAAAAGCAACTTGTACATGGTCACAGTAATAATAGTTAATAACTTTGTTTAGTGAGTGCTTATTATATGTCAGGCATGTTTTATGTGCATTTTCTCATTTAGTCCTCAATAACAACCCTGTTAGGTAAGTATGATTTTAGAGTAAATGAAAGAAATGGGCCTTGCATTCAGTGTCACTGCCTTATCCATGTATTAATTAATTTATTCCATCAATATTTAATATGTTCTTCTGTATGCCAGGCATGGTGCTTTGCCCTAGAAATGAAAAGATGGCAGGAACGCAGAACTACCACATTGGGAATACTGGAATAGTGGAGTGAGAAAGTAGTTAGCAAGTATCACTGTGAAGAACATCATGTGGTTTGGCACTGCTCACTCTTCAGGTGGTGGAGGAGTAGCAGGGAGTGGGGCAGAGTCAGGGCTGGAAGATGAAGAACCCAATGTGGTGTGATAAGGATATTATTGTTCCCATAATGCCCCATGCTGCCATCTCATCTGTCAGATGCATGGTTTTTGCTTTACTCCCTTTTGTTTTTGCTTATATTTTTGTATCTCAGTATCAGAGAGAGAAAAAAAAAAGCTTTTATGGTAAATTTTGAAAGTGAAAAAATACATAAATTAACATAACATATTGTAAATTTACATATATGTTAAAAATATAAGTATAAAAATATATGAAACATTTTATATATTTTATATTTATAAATTATATTTTATAATATATATTTGTATAATATTTATATATTTTACATATAAATGTATACATATATTTTACATTATTAGGATTGCATTCTGCTTAGTTTTATATCATAATTTTCCCATTTTATTTATTTGTGAAAAACACAAAATAAATACTTAGGGAGTGGAGCACAGGCACTGTGCTGGTTGTTTGGGATTCAACTATGAATAAGATAGGCATTGTCTCTGTACTTATGGAAATCACAGTAAGGCCTTATTGTGAACATTTGTGCAATCACTAGAGATTGGTTTGAAAATATAACTTTAGTGGACATCATTCAAATAGGCTGAGGAGGAGTCTGAGACCTGTTTCATGCTGGAGAGAAGAATGGTCAGATTTTCCCCAAGGACTAGGGCAAGACAGACTGGAGGCAGGTCAACCTGGAGACAGAGTAACGTAGTAGTGATTGAATTCCTGTGGGAAAATGGCAAGGCTTTGAACGAAGGTAAAGGCTATAGGGATTGGAAAGAAAAACCTGAGTTGAGACTATCACTGAAGTTCATTTATTTATTTTTAAAACTTTATTCATTTTGAGAGAGAGAGAGAGGGAGAGGGCGGGGGAAGGACAGAGAGAGAGGGAGAGAGAAAAGCCCAAGAAGGCTCCACACTGTCAGCACAGAGCCCAATGTGGGGCTCGATCCCATGAATCGAGAGATCATGACCTGAGCTGAAACCAAGAGTCACATGTTTAACCAACTGAGTCACCCAGGTGCCCCTCACTGAAGTCTGAATACCAGCAGTCGTTAAGCAACTGAGTGGGTTGGGGGATGCTAGAGATGGAGAAGAGGGTGGTGGTGCCACTTTTTATGTCCTAGTTGGGATGTTCCTTTGTTCCCCTCATGTCCTGGAGAGTCTCAATGAGAGTGGTGTCTCTGAGCTGGCCTGTTTTGGGAAGTTGCTACTTCTCAGTGCCTGGCATTTTTGCCTTCCTTTTAGCCACGGTGTGCTATTTTGTCTTTTCTTCCAAAACCTTTTGTTTCCCTTATTTCTTGGGATTATCTTTTAATTCAGGCCACAGTATCCATCATTTTCTACCGCCTTTCTACTCTACTTGTCAGTGAACCTTTTTGGTTTGTTTGTTTGACGAATTATTGTAAAGAGAAAATGCAGAGCAAAACTCACAGGTCTGATTAAATTACACAAATTAAAGAAATATGACATTTTTTATAGTTTGATTTTTGGATGTTGATATTGCTGTTTTCTTTTTAAATTCCAAAATGTGTGTGAATTCACCTATTCTCTTTATTCCTTAGCCCTATCCTCAGTTTCACTCTACAACTTCTGCATTTTCCTTCAGATTCTTTTCTTTCAAAATAATTGCTCTCCTGCTCAAAACTCCAGGTACAGGGGTAGAAGAATAAGATTTTAGAGAACTCCTTTTCCCAATAGGTTACTTTCCATTTGAAGGGCAAACTAGAATGAATGACTCATATATATGATGAGGGAGTCTTCCATCATTCATTCATTCATTCATTCATTTAACAAATATTATTGAACACCTGTTATGTACCAGACACTGGGAATACAGAAATGCATAAAAAAGACAGAATCCTGACCTCATGGATAACAATAAAATATACATTAAACATATAAGGTGGTATATGGGGAAAAGTGTTAGCAAAACAAATAAATAAATAAATAAAATAGAAAAAGAAGAAAAGAAAAGAAAGGAAAGGAAAAGACCTATGAGTTTGTGAGGAGGACTGAAATTGCTTGTAGACCAAAGGACCTTCTGGGCAATTTCTTTAACCTCACTTTGACATTTCTTGTTCCACCATGGCAGTCAAACTCTGCTTAAGAGCATGAGGTTCATTAACTTAAGGCCTGACTGACCCACTGTACTTAGATACTGGATTTTTAATCCTCCAAATCCCTGCCAGTGTAAACTTTGAAGAGAAGCTTTGTACAGAGAGAGGGTGGAGGGATTTCACAAGCCTAAAGTGTGCTGAAATGCTAAAGAGGGTACAAGGCCTCATTGTATTGCACTCAATGCCTTCTTCCCTCCAAACATACTGCTATTGAAATTGTCCCAGATGTCTTAATAATGAAAATGTCTTCACAGTGCCAGGTTAGTATTCAAAGTTAATATCTAGCATCTCAGGAACAATACTGCAGCATTGATGCTGGAGTGTCAAACTGCTCAAAAAGTCATTTTTAAATGATCTCTGATAAAGCTCTGCTTAACTTCTGAGGATAGTATTACAGCATTTACAAAATAGAGGCCCAGATCAAACTGTCTACCCAAAGACAAGATGGCAGCATGTGGAACTGCGATCCATTTATTCTTTGATTACAACATTTGGGGGCAGGGAACATTTCCTATAGAGATCTTTGTCTTAGAAAGTGGATCTACTAACAATTAGAATCCTTTTGTGGGATGTCATGATCTGTCTGGTGATAAATAACTGATTTCCTTTTTTATGACTCTAAAACTTCTGATGGACCAAAGGCCATGACCTTTGGCTTTGTCTCCACATCTTGGCCACATCTTGTAGCAGTCCTGCAGCTTGGCCATTTCTAAAGCTGAAACTAACAGGTTGTTTGAAAAGTCACTGGGACTAGCCTCCATCTTGATGCTGACCTTGCTGCTGAGGGAAATTTGCCCTTTTGCTCTTCAGTCTTGTAGAATAATTTTCCATAAGAGTTTTTATGTCTCACTGCTGTTGCTGGAACACTCACGGTAGCCTCTGGCTGTGATTTAAGAGAGAAAAAATTAGGTGTATGCTAGCATCTATGATCTTTTTACACCATTTCTTCAAATATTAAAACCAGAGGAATAAAAAGAAAAACTGTTGTGAATAAGTTTTCTTTAGTTTTCAACCTTTATATTCTTTTTTTTTTTCTCAGCCATGTTTACTTGAATTCTACCTGTGGATTCACTAGGACCAGATAATATATAATTGGGGGTGATTACATGTCCCATTTTCCAAGGGCGTTCCTGGTTTATCCTGCTGTCCTGGTGTGATTATTGGAACAACCCATTCTTGGTTTGTAATTTGAATTTACATGGTCACCATATAGATCAGGAGCTCTAGTACATCTCACTGTCCACATCAGATCTTAACTCTACTAATGTCTATTTTATGCACCCTTGTGCCTAAGCCCAGTCTCTATAATATGTTTTGGTAGATTTGTCTCTTTACGATGAGAGCCTTGGTCTGTTCTTGTTGGAGCATCCCCAGAGTTGGTAGTCCTATCTTCTGGGCCCTTCTCACTGGCTGATGGGGCCCTGCTACCTGTTGAGCCATTTACCTCGTCTATTCTTGGTGCCCATTACCTGAATCTCCACCAGTTGCTTCTTTTGGATTCACTTTCTGGCCACACCCACTTACCTTCTTAGGGTTGTCAAGAACATTAAGTGACATAATGTATATGTTATGTCTGATCACATATACACACCACACCTACCCCTCAAACATAACATCTCTGTTATCTGTTTGCACAACCCATCCGCTGGTCTGGATGTCACCATCTGTACTTAGCTCTGATATACACAACAGCTGCACTTGGTGGAAGGGTATGCTTCTATATCTTAGCTCTTTACAGGCTGTCCCATCCTGCTTTTATGGTGCAGTGGTTCACACATGGCTGTGTTTAGAAACAGGAGACCAGGAAAATGCCTGGGTAGATGGGAAATAGTGGAGCAAGTAATATCTATCCAATGGTGGTGACAGGAACCAAAGTCACAGAAAGAACTTCAGTGCTCCTGGCTCATGCTCCCCTCCACCTCATGCCCTACCCCTGGCAGATTTCCATGGCTGTTCCTATCCTATGTATAGCTCCATTTTAGGCCCACTCTCTTTCTTAGAATGTTCTAAAATCACTGGGTTCCCCAGGAAGAAATTTTCTTACATTAAACTCCACTCAATTTTGGTCTCTTCCCTGAAGTTGAAAAGAAAAATGTTGATGTTTGTCCTTCTGGGAGAGGGAGTATACTCAGAAGTGTTCTCTATAAGAACATATTAATTTCTTACAGGGAGGAGTAGGTTTTCCTCAGTGTAATGGATGTTTTTCATGTATTTTGGATTTCTAGCAGTTATTACACATGTTTGCTATCTTTAGGGGAACCCCCAGCCATAGCAGGCTTACCTTCTCAGGAAGAACCCATAGAACTTTCTTCTTTTGCTTTCTTTGCAGCCAGACCACAGGCATGTGACCTGGATTCCACCAATAATACTTATTTTGAGAGAGAAAGAGAGAGAACATGAGCAGGGTTGGGGCAGAGAGAGAGAGAGGAGGGAGAGGATCCCAAGCAGGCTCTGCACTGTCAACACAGAGCCAAATAAGGGACTCACTGTCACAAACCATGAGAGCATGACCTGTGCCGAAACCAAGAGTCAGACGCTTAACCGACTGAGCCACCCAGGAGCCCCTCCACCAATCATACTGATAGAGAAGTGGGCAACTAGAGGAAGAAGGTACAATGTAAAATCCATTTTTTGGTGGTGGAGAGGGGGGTGGAGGCAGAGCAGGACTCCATCCTTGGGAGACAGCAGAATTTTCAGGGTCCTGTGTTTGACCCAGAAAGATAATCACTGCTGGCCCCAGGGACAGTTGCATTCAAGTTCAGTTTCTCGAAGCTTCACAGATTATGGGACACAGTGCTCATTGGTGGCTGGCATTGTGTCCTTATCAGGCCTGTTTTATGTAGGGCTTGAGTTTCTGGAAGCTTAGGCTTGAGCCTATTTCATAAGACTGCTGAATAAATGTACAAGCTACACAATATCTCTTGAATACACTATTCCGTATTTGGCACTTCAGATTCTGTGTCTTACAACTGAGAACCTGGATTAATGTACATGGTTGAATATGTTTGAGAAATCCAATCTGAATAACTTCTTCCCTTGCTGCAGGACTTCTTAGGACTTTGATATTCTAATGTGCATTCTGAATCTCCAGGAAGAACTGTGGCCGTATCTCTTGCTGTTTTCTATATGTGAGCTTCATGTGGAGATTTTCATGCACATGCACTCATTCAATCCTTCTCATGAGCCTACAGAGTAGGCATTATTATTATTACCATTTTAAAGAAAAAAAAAGTTGAGACTTGAGTGACCTTCCTAAAACTGTATAACTATGGCCTTTAAAAATTTTTTTTCAATGTTTATTTTTTAGAGAGAGAGAGAGCACAAGTGGAGAAGGGCAGAGAGAGAGAGGGAGACACAGAATCTGAAGCAGGGTCTAGGCTCTGAGCTGTCAGCACAGAGCCTGATGCGGGGCTTGAACTCACAAGCCATAAGATCATGACCTAAGCCCAAGTAGGACGCTCAACCAACTGAGCCACCCAGGTGCCCCACTACTGCCTTTTTTTTTTAAATTCTAACATACTCTTTTTGTTCTTTCATATGTTAACATTTCAAAATCAAAGTGTGCCCTATAGCCAGTGTGATTTCTAAAAATAAAAATGATGGCTTTTTCTGCTGTCTCCTTCAAGAAGAGGAGCACCTGGGTGGCCCAGTCGATAAGTGTCTGTCTCTTGATTTCGACCCAGTTCGTGATCTCGTGGGTTTGTGACATTGAGCTTCACGTCCAACTCTGCCCTGAGAGCACAGAGCCTACTTGGGATTCTCTCTCTCCCTCTCTCTGCCCCTCCCCCACTCATGTATGTGCGCTCATGCTCTCTCTCTCTTTCTCTCAAAATAAATAAATAAGCATTAAAAAAAAAAAAAGAGGGGTCTACACCATGCAGCAGTACCTAAATGTGTTTGGTCATGTGGAACACTTAACAAAATAGTGGAACAAGCTTAGGAAATGCTGGCCTAGAATTTTCATTTAAAAGGAAAGTTTTCTGTGTTTTGTTGTTTACTGAGCTGCTATTATTATTATTATTATTATTATTATTATTATTCTGCAAGCTAAAATATGCAGCAGTTAAGAAGTGGCTAGTTTTTCTGGAAGCTGCCTGAAGAGTAGTATCACATATGATTTATTTCATAGGCTTCTAGAAAATATACACTTAGAAACATAATGCATTCATACAAACTGAAAATGCATAGATAATGCCATCTGGGTATGGGTAGATGGCTATTCTAATTCACTTTTAGTGGATTGAGTAGAGAACACCATTAAAAAAAAAACTTTTATTTTTAAATTGGGTAGTAGGCCATCTCTGATTATTCTCATTTTTCAAATGTCAAACCATGAAAAAATTCTTGACAGTCACTGGTGCAATCACTGATTCAATACAATTTGTATTGAGTGACTGTCCAGGTCTGTGCTGTGAATGATGTATATTAAGGTCTTTCTGAGTTCAGAGCATGTTATGAGGTGCCAGTTCTTATTCTTAAAATGTTAGAATTTCCTATAGGAAATAGATCTTACAGGTTTTAGGCATCTGTCTCCAAAGAATTTAGATGAGGTTGTAGGATGAGCGTTCACTCACTTACTTTGTCCCAGCACATTTAACCCTATATTTTTAGCTGGTCTGATTAGAGCTGTTTGTAGTTAGGGACATAAAAGGAAGGGCCCAATCTGGAATCTATAATCAGAGCCAAGTTAGAAGACGTTATTTAAAGGAAATGGTGGCAATGTTTAATAGTCTGTTATATAGTGTTTAATAGCACAACCATTGGAATCACTGCTTCTGACAGATTCTTAATGCCCTACAACAACAACAGAAAAAGCGACTTGTTTCTTGAAGTTGAGAAGAGCTTAAGTGCCAGAGCCTGAAACTCAAGCTACTCACCTGCTTGTGAATCAATGTAAATTAATAATAATGTTTTAATTTTTATCTTTAGCCAAATTGGTTCTCTAGAGGTTTTCTAGTCTGTGCTTAAAATTTTCTAGAGAATTTGAGATCCAACTATGACTAAAATGTCGTAGGAAAGTAGATAGATGTGGATCCTCAGAGGATATAGTCATAGCTTGGTGTGCAGGGGGCAAGGTGTTCCATATGTCCTTCTCTCCTGCATGTTTTACATTTTCATTTCATAAAGCTTAGGTCCTTCCTGTCTGACATTTGGACAGTTTTAATAGTCTATTTCCAGACTTTGCTTATGATAGTCTGTACTGCATGGTGCTAAAAACTCAATCTACCCAAGGGATCACTTTGATAATTCAAGAATCTTCTGTAGGCCCTACTTTTTGATTAAAATTTAGACACCTTGGAACAGGGATCAGAGAACTATAGCCTGCAGCCCAAGCATATAGCCTACCTCCTATTTTGTAAATAAAGTTTTATTGGAGCACAGCCATGCTCATTGATTTATGTTTCTGGAGTCAGCTTTCCTCCTGGATCTTGATCTCTAACCATGACTTCTTTCCCAAACTTCAGACTTCCATATCCTTCTGGGTCTCTACCTGGATTTCACCCAGACAACTCTTCAAACCCAACACATCTGAAACTGAATTCATTGGCTTTTCTGCCAGTCAGATCATCTGATGTGGAGACCTCACATCCACCTGGACATCTAAGCCATGCACCCTTATAACTAGGTTACTCACCCTTCAGAAACCCCTTGTTCCTGAGCATAGAAAACCCACAGTGAGATTCTTTCTTGCCCCTTTTTTGTCCTTCCATTTATCCCTAATGTTACTGAACTGCTTCACATCCCCTGTTCACATCTTGCTTTTCCCTTTGTCTGGGACATGCTTCTTACAGTTATTCACCTCCCTCTCATTCTTCCTTCAGAACTTGACTCAAGTGCTATTGGTTACTAACCCTCAGGTAGTCTCTCCTGTTTCTTATCACAATTGGGTCAAGATTCTTTCTTTGTGAGCCTGCCCTCTGTACTGCACTGTGAAATCTTCCTGGGCAGCCACCAGCTCAGTGGCTTGCACATCCATAGTGGTCATTTGGTCAGTGGTCATTGGATGGAACAGAATTGTTTGCTACACTGCTTCTCAAGGACTCTTTCAGAAGATTCTTTTACCCTATTATTCTTTTTCCTACCCTTTATGGGGGTATTTCTGTCCTTAGAGAACTGTGCAGAAGGAGAAAAATTAATTTACTACTGTATTTCCCAGGAGGACTCCACATTACATAACCGCTTTCATCCAGAAACCTTTATAGATCCTTTGCACAGCAGGGAGGTTGCAGTGCCCTGCAGTGTGGAGCGGGGAGCAGAGAAAGAAATGAAGATGAGGGAAATATCCCCCCTAGTGCCTTGGGCCCTAAACTGGGAACTGCAGAATTCTTTTCTTGGTAACACTGCACAGCATCCCGCAAGAATCTCCCATTAGCCTGTGGATCTTGTTATCTGGCTTATTCCTCCTTCACACCCCAGGACCAGAATTTAGTATCTTTTCCTCATTGAAATTCCCATCATCTTGTTTACATGCATCTCTCCTTTTGTTCAGCTCCTGTCATTTGAGCCATGCGCAATGGCTAGCATATTGGCCTTTTCTTACTATTCATAAAATGGAGTTCCAGAGAGGCTTTGGAGAAACCAGGCCCAGACTTCAGATCTAGTCCAGAACCCTATCCAGTGACAATGATTCTTGAAAAGTTGTACATCAGGAACTCCTGAAGAGCTTGCTAAGATTCCACATGGCTCAGCCCTGCTCTGAGGTGTCTGGAGGTGCATAGATGTATGTTTTTAGAAAACGGTCTTTGGTGATGTTGGTATGCACCTTGGTTGAGATGCATTGTGTTATACTTTGTTCATTCACTCATTCATTCATTCATTCATTCATTCCTGAAGTATTCCTTGAATAGCTACTATGTGTGTGTTCAGGTAGGCACTTTGCCAACCACTGGGGCACTGATCATAAAGGACATAGATTCTTCCCATTAAGAACTTCCCAGTCTCCTAGAGGGAAACTCATATAAACAAATAATTATAATACAGTATGAATTTCTGTAAAAATTGGTGGCTTCTATGCGAGGTGTAGGAACACTTGAAGGAAAGGCTGTTATCTGTGCCTGAGAGTGAGACAGCTTCCTTGATGTTTGTTGTGTGTCACCAAGGATGAGAGAGTCCCCAAAGGAAGATCCAAAGGGGACTCATGAGAAGAACTCCTTTTTTAAGGGGTGCCACGCAGAGGGTCTTTAGAAGCCACTGTTAGGAGATTCTGGGTGTTCTTAAAAGCAAAGACAAGCTTTTCATCTTTACTCTTAAGATATCTTAAGTGAGAACATGTCACTACTGCAGTTAGTAGCTTTACAGTAATCAGAAACTTGTCAATACGAAACCACAAAGAATCTTATTATTAAGAATCATAGTTTATATTTATGAAACACACTCATACTCTTATTCCCAGGCCTTGTCCTAAGTGCTTTATTTGTTTCATTTACTTCTCACAAACCCTCATGAACCACATAGTGTTATGCATGTTTTACAAATTAAGGAGCTGAGGCTTAGAGACATCAAATGATTTACCCATGATCATATGGTTAGCAAGTGGCAGAGTCAGAATTAGAACCCAGATCCCTCTATTCAAAGGGATCTTTGAATAGTTTTTATAAATCCACTACTATTCTCCATTGTGTTCTTATTTCTAAAAATGTGTTGAAATCTCTTGAATGCTGCTGCATATTTTCTCATTCTTTTAGTTCTTGAGATGCTAATTGAAATGTTTTATTTCTTTCAAATCATTTGTTTTCAGTGTTTTGGCAAGGATAGGGAATAAACCTATTCCCTCAGTCTGCCATGTTTAACTGGAAAGTACCCGTGCTCTTTGACCTTTTTGCTGTTTATCTACTTCATTTCTGACTCACGTTTAGTCATTATATAATTTAACTCATTATAGTTTCTTTTAAAATTAGGGTTATTTTATCCTCATTTTATTATGTGGAAACTACAGCACAACGGGATTTAAGTAACTTACCCAAAGTCACACAACTAGTGAGTCTCAGAGCTGGGACTTAAACTCAGGTCTGATTGATTCTGGATATGCCTGGTGCTTTCCATACCAGCTTTCTACTTTGAAAAAGACAACCAACAGGCAAAAGCTGTGTCTCCTTTGTCAGAACCACTGTCAGAACGTTCTGGGAAGTGTTGCTTCCTTGTGTCTGTAGAGGTTTTGTTACTAAGACATGTTTGTCTTCTCCCTCCCTGTGTTACTTCATTATTTTTCGGTATTGATTTTGTTTGTTCCTGTTTTGTGGTCATTTACCTTCTTTGATGTGTCTTGTTTGCCATCTTTGACACAAGTGGTCTTAGATTTGCGGGCAGCAGCCCTGCTCTCCCAAGGCCTTCTGTTTCATCTCTGTCTGCTTCACTGACTAGTGAGGTATTGATTTCTTGGGAGGGCCTGCTGGGATTGGAGGAAAAACCAATATCCCATTAGATAGAAATGAGAAGCAGCAGCAGCTTCTCAGAAGCCTATTCATTGACCTAACATGCTAGGACACTGTTCAAAGACTAGGTTAGCCTGATGTGTCCAGAGGTATTCCGAAGTGATTAAATTTGTCCTAGGTAGAAGGTAGAAAAGTCAGTGATGGTAAAATCAAGGGTTGTAAATCTGTTTCCATGAACTAAATGAGGTAGAATCATCTTTTGAGAATCATTTGCCTGTCAAAGGTTGCTTCAGGGAAGGAATTTCTCTGTAGAAAGCTTTTCTAGGGGCGCCTGGGTGGCGCAGTCGGTTAAGCGTCCGACTTCAGCCAGGTCACGATCTCGTGGTCCGTGAGTTCGAGCCCCGCATCAGGCTCTGGGCTGATGGCTCAGAGCCTGGAGCCTGTTTCCGATTCTGTGTCTCCCTCTCTCTCTGCCCCTCCCCCGTTCATGCTCTGTCTCTCTCTGTCCCAAAAATAAATAAACGTTGAAAAAAAAAAAAAAAAGAAAAGAAAGCTTTTCTAATTCTTGGTCCCTTTGAATTTTCTAGTGTAGGCATAATCTTTGTGTACCATAAAGCAAGTCCTCCAGTTTTTATGTTTCCCAGGATTCCCAAAATGAAAAAGAGGGTCAGAATTGGGGTGCCTAGAATTGCCCATACAATATGTTTCTGAAACATTGTATATAAGTCCCATTTTTTAGTGCTACCTCAAGAAGCTCATTATGACAGCTCTCCCTTTGACAAGGAAAAGTTCCTTTGGAAAGAGAATTATCATCCTCTGGTTCATCTGGTTATAACTTTAGTTCTTATGTTTCAGATTTCATAAAGGACAGACATGAGCAGTAATTTCAAATGACCAAGGTCTAAAGAGCTCAACTGTTTCCACAGTAACAGAAACCCATACTGAACCCCCAAATCATCATGTCATTATATCTTCCTCTACCATTCTGTGGAAACCTAGGACAAGTAGATCTGGAGAGCACTTCATAATCATCTTATGGTCTAACTACTTATTTTGTAGTTTCATTCAGCCATTTTTCAAATAATCATTGAGCACCTCTCCTCTATGTGACAGGCACAGTTGTGAGCACCAGAACTATACCAGCAGACACAACAGATAAAATCCCTGCCTTCTTGAAGCTTGCATTGTAATGGTGGAGGCAGGTAATAAAGAGATGAATAAGTGCAATGTGTAGTTTGTCAGTAGAGCTAAATGCTGAGAAGAAAATTTAAGCGGGGAAGGAGTGTAGAGCTAGTGTGGCATGTAAGCTCAGGATATAGGAAAGAGTTCAAAGAAGGAAAGCACTCTTGGGCAGGTGCTACCTACCTAAGGTTGGTTTCACTAGAAAGTGTGGTGTTGTATTTTTTTATTTTTTATCTTTTGAGTTCAAGATTTGAAAGAGGACAATACCGAGCTGTAGAGATTGCTGAGGGCAATGATCCAGGAAGAAGGTGTGGCATGTGCAGAGGCACTCTGGTGGGAATAATAGAGATGAGGTCAGGAAGATGACAGGGGTCATGCTGAGTCGTTAGAGCACTGTAATAACTTTAAGTTTTGCCTTGAGTGAGATGGGAAGACACGGGGTTTGATCAGAGATGTGATAGGATTTGATGTAAACAATCATTCTGGTGGTTATGTTGAGCCCGGATTTTAGTGGGAAAAACTGGAAGCAGGTGATTAGCGAGGACTCTATTTGTAGCATCTGAGAGAGAAATTGTGGGAAGTAGTCAAAGACGACATGCTTTTTTGAACAGGCAGCAGATAGGATTTCCTGACAATTTGAATGGAGGTTATAAGAGAAAAAGGATTCTGGGATGGCTCCGCAGTGTTTGGATGTAGCATCTAGAAGAACGGAGTTGCCATTTTCTGAGGTTGGAGCCCTGAGATGTGGAGGAGATGTCAAGACCTAGTTTTGTATATGTTAAAATCTAGAAGACCTCTAAGAGCAGATGCCAAGTAGATAGCTGTGCATGATTCTGGAGTTCAGGAGGAAAGTCCAGGCAGCAGGTCAGAGGACCAAGTACTGATTCCTGGGCACTCCCACATTTGGATGAGAAAATGAGGCTACACAGAGGAAAAGTAGTAGAGGGCAAAGGCATTTTCCAAAAAAGCTGAGATTGGAACTCAGTGATCTCTTCTCAGTGTATAACCCTAATAAGATTACATGTAATTAGCCTGAAATTTATTTTCTTCTGCTATTTTCAGTAGTGAGGTGGGAAAATGATGAACTAGAGAAGAGTACACATTATAGGCTCTCTCTTGAAAGCATCAAAACTTGGGTTTACTCACTGTATGTCTGCTAGTTGGTGAGTCACTTTACAAAGTAGGAAAGTGATTAAATGGTTGTCTCCCTCTATGCTATCAACAGTGCACTTTCTTTCAAGTCACTGGGAGTTCTAACCTAGGCCAGAGTGTCTGTGATATGATTGGAGATGGCTTTCACTAGGTTTTGGGGAGGTGGGAGATGTTTAAATCTTAACTCTGAGAGCAAACTTAAGTTTCAGGTCTATGAAAAAATTTGTAAACTAAGTTCATCATGTAGATTGAAAGTCAGCTTTTATTTGCCAAGAATGTTCAAAATGATGATAATTAACATTGGAATAGTACTTTCAAATGTAGAAAGTTTCTAACATTTACTTTCTTATTTGGCTTTCATAAATCCTCTGATTTTTCTCACTCTTTTGTGAAACTCTTTGTTAAGAACTCCTGCTTGTTGTTCACGTGAAATGGCTTTAAGAACCCTAATCATTCTGATTCCTTCCCCTGGATACTCTATAATTTGTCAATCTCCTTCCCTTTCTTTCTTTCTTTCTTTCTTTCTTTCTTTCTTTCTTTCTTTCTTTCTTGTGTAGCAGCCAGGTCTGTTGATTACATACCAACAGACTGGACACAGCATGGTATAATGAGGCTTTAACTTACCTTAGTTACATCACATTTTAAATTTTATATAGTATTTTACTGCATTAATTTATCTTAACAGCTGTATCAGGCTGTTGACGTGTGTACACTCATGGTCATCTAAAAGCCTCCTTATTTTTGCAAATAGTATGCTATCAAATAAGATCTTTATGCTACTGATATAAGCTGCTGATAATTTGAGCCCAAGTGTAGGATTTTACACTAATGTCCATTAAATTTTCTTCTGAAGCTTTAATCTATGGTTCCAGTTTCATTTTTAATCTATTTGCTTATAAAAGTAAAGTGTCAGTTTCACTTAGGGTTATGTGCATACACGTTTGGAAGAGACCCTAAAAACAACGACAGATGGCTGTTGACGAGGGGTTGCTTTCAGGTTCTAGAGGCTCACGTCACTTTCTAGCCACGTGGCCTTTCACAACATGGCGATTTACCTCTTCAAGGTCAGAAGGAGAATCTGTCCCCAGTCATCTACAATGAAGTCTTATGTAAGGTAACCTAATTAAGGGAGTGAGTATCCCATCATATGCATAGGTCCTGGCTATAGTCAATGGTCATGTATCCCAGGAGGTAGAAATCTTGGGGATGGCATAGACTTCTGCCCACTATACTTGTTTTTAGACAAGAATAAGTATTCTGGAAAGGTTAAGGGTAAAAGACATGTAACAGCTAGGTTTGTCCACGCCAACTCCTCTTTTTTAAAGTTCAGAAAACAATAGCTTTACTAGAAGTTTAACCAATAGACGTCTGCTTATATTTCATTAGTCATAGCTACCCTTAGCACAAGGAAGCCAGGGAAATCAAGTTTTTGCTACCTACATATATTGGGATTCTGTTGGAAAGGAAGAGGAGATATCATGTATTGTGTAGATAGCCAGGGCATGAATGGAAATGCCAAAGTGCAGAAAGTAAATGTTATCTAGTTTAGGAAAAATAGGACTTAATAATGAAAAACAAGGGGTGCCTGGGTGGCTCAGTCAGTTAAGCATCCAACTCTTGATTTCAGTGCAGATCATAATCTCACAGTTCATGTGTTCAAGCCCTGTGTCGGGCTCTGCGCTGATGGTGCAAAGCCCTCTTGGGATTCTCTTTCTCTCCCTCTCTCTCTGCACTGTGTGCTCTCTCTCTCTCTTTGTCTCTCTCTCTCTCTCTCAAATAAACTTAAAAAAATAATGAAAAATAAACTCCTACCCAGGATTAATCACTGTTAACATCGTATTTCCTAATTGCATCATGTTATATGCAACCTTAACATTTATCATGGGCATTTTCCATGGTATACTCTGTAAATATAATTTTTAGTAACTGAATCATACTGCATCATAAGTCTGTACCATAATATCCTCTATAATTGGCCCTCTTTTTCTTATTATACATTTAGGCAATTTTTACTTTTCACTGTTATAATGTCATGATAAGTATCTTTATATGTAAATTATTTTATATATTTAAGATTCCTTAATTGGGCTTTATTCTTTTTTATTGGACTTTATTCTTAATAGAATTACTAGATCAAAAGGAATAGATATTTGTACAGTTCTTATTATATATTTCCATATAGATTTTCAAAAATGATGAGCTAATTTATACTTGCCAACAATGAACAGAAGTGTTTATACCTCTATAAGAACACTCTAAAAATCCAAATTTCATCATGTCACTTCTGCCTCTTGTATGTCTAACAAAAATTTGCTCAGCATGCCTTTTATGACTTCATCCAAACTTCTGATAAAATGAGGTTAGTTCCCAGCAGAATCTTGAGCTCTGTGCTACGATCTACTCATTTTACCACGGAGCCTGTCCAAATGCACCTTGTTCACAGGATGTGATGGGGGATATTATACTAAAGAAAGGATTTGAAAGGCAGTCTCTTGATTGCTCTATCTGAAATATTTATTATAAAAGAAAAAGAAGTTAGTTTCTTGTGTTAGGTTTGCCTTCTCTGTGTCATCTGTTAACCTTGTGCTACATTATTTAAGCATTCGGCTTTCCCTTCATGACAATACTTTTGCTCTGAATAAATCCCAGTACTGTCTTCTGCTTTTATCATTTTCTCCAGGCATGTCTTTAGACTTGGTTTGAGCATCCTGAGCCTATTTGGATGAGTTCAGACCACCCTGAATCTTTTCTGAGTTTACTTCCCTTCTACTTGTGTACATGTTATTTTTAAAACTAATCTTAACTGAGATGTTCCTGTAGTCAAACTGGTTTCTTTTAGATCTCCTTCCTCTTTCTTCTTCACTGGGCTACTCATGACTGTATAGTTAGAATTTCTGTTCCTGAGTTTATTGTCTTTATTTTTCTCCAGACTCAATCTTATGGGTTGTTTTCCATCTGTGAAAAAAACCTACATATATGTTTCCATTTATTCTCTATAATTTTATTTTCCAGTTTATGAAATATTTCTAGATGTGATGTCTCCTTCCTATTGTCTGGACTTTGATAAATGAAGATATTAGGACCTACACTATTCATGCTTCAAAATTAATTATTCCTCTGTTCCACACCTTTGAATGTGAATGTTAACGTAGTATGTGTACCTTATAAATAACTTACAAAATAACCAGACTTATAAAATTGAGTGTTGAAATGATCTGTAATCAAACCACCAATTGATTTCTCTGCTATCATTTTAGTCTGTTCCTTCTAATCAAGGCTAGGTGTCTATTAAAAAGAACTCCTTTATAGCCCTTTTAGGCTATATTTACACTTAGGGTGTCAGTGCATAAAGTTGGCTTAGTAGCTGTAGACCTAAAGCTGCATATACACAATATCATCAGAAGAAGGAAGAGAGGAAAAGTAAAAGGCACCCAGGGTCAGCAAGAAAAGCTAGGTCCTCTGAATCGTATTTTACAATGCAAAAAACTATATAATACACCTTGAATACTTCTCCAGAACAAAGTTAAAATTTTTTTTAAATTAAAAAAGTATGCTTATATATTTGTTTTGAGGGAGAGAGAGTGAGTGGGGGAAGAGCATAGAGAGAGGGAGAGAGAGAATCCCAAGCAGTCTCCTTGCCGTCAGGGCAGAGCCCAGTGTGGTCTTGATCTCATGAATTGTGTGATCCTGACCTGAGCTGAAATCAAGGATTGGTCACTTAACCAACTGAACCACCCAGGAGTCCTCAAAGTTAAGATTTTTAAAGTTTATAATTGAAGCAGAAATGTTCTTTATCTGGCAAAGTTACTGTCCTTTGGAATAGACTTAATTCAGTGAAAATCTGTAAAAATAACCAGAAATCTGAACTAAGGTCAAGTCTTAACTTCCAGGAGCCTCATTTATTCCTTTAAAAAGTTATTAAGCAACTACTTCATACCTTTCTGATGAGGTACATCTTTTCAGGTCATTTCTGTCTCAACTCTACTTACCTCTTTTTGCATGTCCAATATAAGAGCTTCAATGTCCACTTATTCTGCATATGTTAAAGTTATCAGACACCACTAGATATGTATCTGCTTAATAGTACACAACTTTATGGAAAAATATTTTCCTATTTTTTTAAAAAATCATACCTTGCTATGTCTGTCTAAAATATGAATATACTAGTGTTGGGTTGCCTGGGTGGCTCAGTTTGTTAAGCATCTGACTCGATTTAGGCTCAGTCATGATCTCATGGTTCATGAGATCGAGCTCCACATTGGGCTCTGTGCTGACATCTCAGAGCCTGCTTAGGATTCTCTTTCCCTCTCTCTACCTCTCCCCTGCCTGCTCTTTCGCTCTCAAAATAAATAAAAAATAAACATATAAAAATAAAATAAATAAAATAAAACATGAATACATCAGTGTAGATAATTACAAATGTGCATAAAGCTGTATAGTAGATACAACTGAGCGTTTCCTGATTTTGTGGTGATTCTTTCGTGGCCATTTTTGTGCTTCTACTCCCAAACATTCCCTTTCAGGTCCCCCCACAGGTTTTCCAAATGAAAGTTACCATTTCCTGCATACTCTGTCCCTGAAGTCATCATAATTGGCCAATAGTGTCTATATGACCTGAGTGGGGCCTCTCCTGGGACCATTCTCTCCTGGACCCTTAGTTGCTTTAATCTTCAGTGTGAACATGAGACTGAAGCCAGACTCATATGAGTTCTTACCCAGCACTTCTCCAGCTGAGTTTGGGGCTAAGGGACCTTTCTCTTGGGTGGTAAAGCTATGAGGATGTAAGCCCAGAGCCCGCTGGCAGCTCTCTCCCTCTTTACATGCAGAAAGCTGCTGAACAGATAGGGAAGAATGAAGCTGACCTGATGGTGTTTGAGAGCCTAATTTTATTTCCTAAGGTTTTTGGAGTGGCCTGGGTCATTCAGCAATTCTGTAACTCCTGGGAGCTACCCTTCAAATGACCTAGGCAATTCAATGGATTTCTGATTTTTGCAACCAAGAACTTATGGCTAATCATGTTGATAGAGTGCACTTGCTGTAGTAAATGATAGCTTAAATAAACATCTTGTTCTTAAATTCTCAACTTGAGAAATCTTTCCCATTAAAGAAACGTTGTTCTTAGGACTTGCACCAGTTTAACTGCATTGGAAAAAAGGCAGAATATAAATTCTCTCCTTTCACAGCTGATAAAACTAATGCCTGAGAGAAAACTTGACCTGTTCATAGTGACTAAGCTAGTTGTAGTAACATCAGGGCTAGGACCCAGCTCTCTTAATTAATGAACTGTCTAAAGCTATCCTGAGTTTAAAGAAAGTTCAGTATAACAGACTACAATATAAAAGAGCTCACAATATTTTGTTGTAATTTTAATTGGTATTAGTCCATTCTTCTCTCCCTTTCACAGCTCAGTTCATTCATAAATTACTTGTTGGGCAAGTATGTGCCAACAGGCCCTATATAAGCTGCTGGTAACAGTCCAAGTGCATAAAAGTGCCACTTCTGCTCTCAAGAAGTTTACTATCTAGTGCGAAGGTAAATTTCTAAAAGACATTGCAACCATTAAAGCTACTTTAGGGACTATGATGGAAGCACCTGAGAGACATACCCAACCCGACCCAGCTCAGGTTGGGACGTGGGGCATTGGCCAGGGAAGGCTCCCCAAAGGGGATGATGTCAGGACCTTGTCATCACCAGTCAGGCCCATTGTTTCCAACTTTATTATTAACATTGTCTCTCGCTACTGTCCTATTAAAAGCATACATAAACTTTGTTTGGGGCTAGCATCAGAAAAATGGAGAAAGGCAAAAATATCTAGCGCTGCTTAGGTAAGGGTGGAAGACCACAAGTATAACACAAAGTCAGTTAATAGATGTCTCTCTGCATCCATCCCTTCACCATCCATAGCCACTTCTAGATGTGCTGCACTACTCCTCAGCAGTAATTGCCAACTTGTGCAGAGAGGAACACTAGTTATATGAGATAGCGTTCTGTGAGATAAGAGTTCTGTGATCAGATGAGTTAATGGAATACTGTATACTTGTTCTCTACTTGGAGATGGGAGAGGAAAGTGGAGCTGCTTAATTCTCTCTGACCCTCCCATCCCAACCCGAATCTGCCTTTCCTCGATTCATGTTGTTGTTGCGGATCCTTACCCTCTGCTCCCAGTTCTGCTGTGTTTCTTTGGTTCCTCACATGTCCCCCCCACCCCAGATGCTAAAACCCTTTTCCATCTAATGCAAGAAGTTGAATCACATGCTACATTGCATAAGCTTCTAGGACTCGAGCAATCCAGTGGTAAAGAATCATCTTGAGGGGCGCCTAAATGGCTCAATTAACCGTCCGACTTCGACTCAGGTCATGATCTCAGGGTTCATAGGTTCCAGCCCGGCTTTGTGCTGACAGCTCAGAGCCTGGAGCCTGCCTCAGATCCTCTGTCTCTCTCTCTCTCTGCCCCTCCACCACTCATGCTCTGTCTCTATCTCTCTCTAAAAAACAAATAAACATTATTTTTTTAATAAAGAAACATTTTGGAATTTTTTTAATTTAGCTTTTCATAAAATTATTTTGCCATAAGATGCCTTTTTTTTTTTTTCCTACCTTGTTATGAAACTTCGGAACCCACTTTGACATACCTTGCTCTAACAAAGAAGTATATTATGTTTGTGCCTGCAAACTTTCTCATAGACAACTTAGTATTTAATAAAGTGTTTTCTTTCTTTTCAGGGCTTATTATATTCTGGCCCTATTGCTGAGTTCTTTCACGTAGCTCATTTTGTTTTAATAACGTCTTAAACAAACTTGTGAAGCTGACTTTTTTTCTCACAATTATAGGTAAAGAAACTGAGGCACCAGTCATGCATGATTGCATGCTTGGTGACTTTTGGCGATTTCCCTGAGGTTACATAGTTAGCAATTGGCAGGGCTAGGATAGTTCTGAGTCCTTTTACTGTACCTTTCCTTTTAAATAAACCAATTTGTAAGCAATAAAAATTCAAGATACCCAACGATTATGAAACTGGAAGATGTACCCAAATTTCACCTAAATGTTCAAAGCAGAATAAAATGAAATCCTTGTGAATCAATTAGATGTCAGTAGCTAATTACTTCCAAATGAGATATATCCACTCTGTAGGCCTACAGATAGAGATGGAGTAAGGATAATCCAAGCAAGGCACATTGAAAGAATGGCCTGTGGTTTAGTTCAGTTGGAGTTCAGCTAAGTGAGGGGAGCCAGCAGAGATGAGCCAAGAGAATTAAGGGGGAGCCCTGTTGGTTGGCTCAATGTAGTGGTTTGGACTAATTCTGATTAGGCAAGGTGAGACAGCAATGTTTTTCGAGCTGGGAATTAGAGTGAGGTATCATGGTCACTACACTTTAGTTAGAGTAGTCAGGGGATAGTTTGAAAGGAGTATGGAAAACAGTGGCCATGGGAAGAAAACAGAGGGATGTGACCATAGACGAGACTACATAGGGCCTGGCTTAGGGCAAAATGTCACAACAATTGTGAGATGGAGCTCTTCGTTATCGTTATGTCTGAGCAGAGGCAAGAGAGGCCAGGGCTAATAAAATAATCACATAATGACTGGCACAATAGTTTATTAAAGTGAAGATTGTAGAGACTTTGATGAATAGTGCCTGGTCCATGGAAAGAGATCAATGATTATTTGCTGAATAATAAGTTATTTCATTTAGTTACATGATACATCAATATTACATGGTAGGAACTATGAAATGAAGCATCTCTTCTTTGCTACTACAAGCTTGTAGAATGAAGAAAAGGGTAGTGTTATTCCACAGAAAAAATAAAATTAAAAAAAAAAATTATATAGCCCATGCTAAGCACTGCCTTAAGGAGGTTGCCCAGTCCAAGAATGACTTGTTATCCGAGTGTGGAATTTAGGAGTTAGACCTCAGAGACACGGAAGTGTAGACTTTGGTTCTACCGTTGAAGCCAGGGTTCTGGTAGTTGGCTAGTACCATGACATTCCAAACATAAAGGGAGTGCTAAAAGATGCATTTGTTTATTTTGTCAGTACATCATCTTTTACGCATACTTTTTGTCGCTTGTGTTTTCCCCCACGCTGACGTTATTCTAACAATGGTGGTAGAAAGCATTTCATTTATGCTATCAGGAAAAGCAAAGGTTTCAAACTCTCTGCTAGAGTTAGTTGAGGGCTGGACAAAAGGGCCATATATTAAGAAAATATAAACTACAGACCTGAGAAGTAGTTGTGAAGCTCAAATAGACCATTCATTCAGTTTCATAAAAATTCTTGAGAAAAGATGATAATAAAATATTCATATATAATATATAGTGATAAATATATATGATGTTACCCAATTTCTACTTTTGCCCTTAATATAATTATTTCTAATTCTCCTAATTCTGTCAGGAGGGTGCTATTATCTTTATATTCTAGGTGATGCCCAATAAAGGTGAATATTTTGCCTAAGTTTATCATCTAGTTATTAAATAGTGGAAGTCACCTGAAATAGCTTTTGAAATATCAGGGCATAAATAATTATTTTTAAAAGAGCAAAAGAAGTATCTAATGCAGGTCTGCTCAGCTGCAAAGCCTTTAGTAGTTCAGCTTGATTTTTATAAAATGTTTCAGTCAGTCTTCCTTCCATTTCACCCAAAAATAATGGTGTCAGATCATAACTGAAAAACAAGATAAGGAAAGGCAGTTTGACTTGTGAAATAAATTCTGTTGTGAATAAGTTTTCCTTTTCACTCCCTGCAGAGATAACCCCCATCTAAAATTATTTTCGGGTTGAAACCTGGACTTGTTACTCTGGTGGGCCCTTGTTAACAAGCTCATTCATTTGTTCATGCATTCATTCATCCGTTCATTCATTTACTCAACGCGTTCCAGGTGCCTACTGTCGGCAGGCACTGTGCTAGACACTGGGATGCAGCCACGAAGCCCCCAGGAGCTCCCAGTGCAGTGGAGGACACAGACTAAAAAGCCATTATGTATTGACCAGTGGCAGGTGCTAGAATAGAGGGATGTTTGTCCAGCCTCTGGGAGTCAGAGGCAACTTCTCAGAAGAGGGTTGTATTTATCTGAGGACCGATACGTAATGTGTAGGTGCTTCATCCGTGTGTATCATTTAATTCTTACATTCTAACAAGAACCCTATGACATGTGGTTATCATTAGCCTCATTTTACAGTTTAAGCAGGAAGGCTCAGGGTTTGGACTGTCCCACAGTCAGGGACAGTAGCAAGTTTTAAAGCTTGATTCCAAAGCTCATTCTCTTTCTATTACATCCTGCTGCTTCCTGGGACAACAATGTTCCAGTCTTAATCCTCAGACTTAGCACACAGAGGTTCCAGAGTGTAAGCATTTAATTATGATAGAAATGAATTATTAAACAGATGATTTCTACTCATAGTTAACACTCAAAAAATATGACTTTGAATTGAGTAAGTCCAGCAAATACTGTGGACACACAGTTTATTCTGTAAGTGTATTACTCCTCAGTCTTCTAACCTGTAAAATAGATTAGTAATATATCCACCTCTCAGCATGTACTAAGGGTGAAATGTGGTTATTCATGAAGCATATATAGCATAGTACCCGAGTAAATGTTCAATAGTAAGTGTTCAGTAAATACTAGCAAGTATTACTATTAAAAAAATATATTTATTTATTTTGAGAGAGAGAGAGAGAGGGAGAAAGCATGCATGTATGAGGGAGGGAGGGACAGAGAAAGAGAGGAAGAGAAAGAATTCTAAGCAGGCTCCACGCTGTCAGTGTAGAGCCTGATGCAGGGCTCAATCTCACGAACCGTGAGGTCATGACCTGAACCAAAATCAAGAGTCAGATGTTTAACCGACTGAGCCACACAGCAAGTATTACTGTTATTATTTTGGGTCTGGTGGGCCATTTATCTTCTCAAACTGATGTATGAGCAAGTATTTTTACTGAAGGCTGCTGTCTTCATTAATAAGGTTTATAAAATCTGGCTTAATGGTAGTTTTTATGCTTATATTTATTCTTTATTGTCTTTTCAAAACTGATTATTGGGTAGGCAAACACTGTTTCAGTATACTACTCATAGTGAGGGACATTAAAAAAAACACTGTATTGAAAGCCAAATGTTAATAGAGACAAAATCTATGAATGTTTTGATTCTTTATAGCCATTTGTGGTAAGTCATACATTACATATTGAAGTTGGCAGTGTATCTCAGGAATGGCAAACTCTAAAAAAGATCTTGGGAACTTTGTGTCCCTAGTTAGCCTGGTGTGGGAAAAGAGACAGGGATGGTGAACTCACATTCCTCCAGGAGCCATGAAGTTAAGGGTATGAGAGAGGTAGGTGGCAAACTGGAGAGTGAATATGTGCCATTTAAAGACATTTAAAATAAAAAATAAGTAAATAAATGACTGTGGGCCAAACATACCACATTGCAATTGCTCATTCATAATTTTTGAAATTTAGAAAGAAAGCCCTGGCCACCAAGGTAGGAGACTTGAGTCTTCATTCTTTCCATGGACATTTATAGAGAGGAGTATGGCTCAGTAAGTTAACAGCAAGGGCTCTGGGCTTCAGTCTGGCTTTGCCATCTAACGGCGCAGAACTTTCAGGGGTCAGAGGAGAAGGATCTGAGCATGGGCTGGGGAACTAGGTGCTGAAAGTTTGACTTGCTGGCTGCGTGACCCTGGGAAAAATTTTAACTTCTCTATCCTTCCATTTCTTCACCTGAGTTTTTGTGAGGATTAGCTTAGTTCGTAAAGGTAAAGTAGATAAATGGTACCTCGCAGACAGTAAGTTTCAACAGGTTTCAACTAACTTTGGCAGTTTTGTTTAGAGGCGTCTTATGCACCAAACACTGTGCTGGGAGCCAGGAACACAAACATAATAAGATAAAATCCACTTTTAAGAACACAGGCGATAAGTGGTTATGAGTCACTGGTAAGTGCCAGGTGTGTACAAAGTGCCAAGCAGCCCTGACGATACATTTCATAATGCTGAGAGAAGGCTACTTAGCAGAGATATTTACAGAAACAAAGAAGTGTGCAAGCAGCAAGAGCTAAGAGGCAGCCTGTGTGATGCCAGGCAAGTCACTTTCCTTCTCTGTTGCGTTAATTTCTGCATGTGTCAAAGAGATCAATTTGAATTAGTGGTATCTGATTTCCCTGGTAAGTGGCAAGTTTGGAGATGTTTCACGGCTGAGGTGGGGTTTCTGAGGCTGCTAGATTGATGGCAAGGGCATCAGAGAAGAGAGCTTTAAAGTATGAGGCCCGAGGGCTACAGAAGACAGAGGAGAAATGGGGTATAACATGAACTTGGACAACTAACATGGAGGACAGGGGCTGAGGCAGGGCTACAGTAGAGTGGAGAGATCTTGTCAGAGGGACACAGTCTTTGGAGCTGATTTTATCTGTAGACTTTCCTCTTCTTCACCAGTATCTACATGCTGACAATGTGACTCTGTCCTATGTTGAAATCAATGACAATATAGCTCCATCTGTCCTTCCCAGTGCCTGTTAGGTAGATGCAAAGTAACTTTCAGACAACAGGGCATCATCAGGACCTGGTTTTTCTGAAGCACACTCTTCAGTGTAAAACCATGGGGTTTGGATGCAGGCAGACCTTTCCTTGGGCACTGTTGGCCATAGACCTTGAGAAGTCAACAGGGAGAAGAAAAAGAAAATACAGAAGCTCCAAGGATTGGAGCTGGAAACCAGATTCTGCCCCTTCCTGTCCCTGAGACCTGGTGTATGCCATTTAGCCTCCCTGTACCTCACCTTTCTCATTGGTAAAATGAGGTCAGAGCCTCCCACCTTGGCTTTCTTGTGGAAATTAAGTGAAATGCCAACTTCTGAGAACAGTGTTGGAGATAGAGGGCTCAGTTTAGAGGAGCCCCAGTAGAAGCTCAAGATTGAGAGGAAGCAGTTACCGGAAGGATGGGGGGTGATATTACAGATGAGGGAGGAAAGAAGTACAAAGCAGACAAAAACACAGGTGTCCATTGTGCCTGCCCCATATTAGATATGAACTAAGGCAAATGAAAACCAGCAAACTGCTTAGCACTTATGTGCTCAATAAACAAGTACTGAATCTTAGAGAAAGAAAGGATTTGAAAAGCCCTGTTCTGCGCAAGACTTCTTACAGTGGTAGTGTTACCCTGCGGGCCATCTGCTCTAATTAAAATTTCACGGGGCTGAGGAATTTAGTGCCCTAACCTCAGGGCCTCTGGTACACTTGGTGTTTTGTTTGAGGTTGATGTATTTGGAAAGATTAGAGGAGGAAGAATTCTTTGCCAGTTTTTAACTAGGCAGAAGTGAAGGTTTTCTGCTAGAATATTTTTGCTCTCTGGCACTGGGGGGTCAGAGATTAAATAATTTGCCACCAGACAGATGTTCTGAAGAGCTAATTAAAAAACTGACAAGTACCCAAGACCTCATATAGTTAGATTTATATTCCATCCTCTACAGGAAGATCACAATCACTACAGCTTAAAATCGCTACATTAAATGATACTTCCAGAAAGTTCATTTTGAAATTAAAAAAAATGGCATTAAAGACATTCTTAATTATAGAAGTATGTCTCAAATCTGGGTGCATATTTTAAAGAAATGGAGAACCTTTTTAAAAATACTTACGCTGGACCCCATCCCAGACCAATCATATCAACGTCTGGGAGGAGGGTCTCAGTAACAGATTTTTTTGAACTCTTTAAATGGTTTGAATATGCAGCCAGGATTGAGAACTACTGATCTAGAAATAAAACTATTTTAATCTCTGTATTAATCCTGGGAGACACTACAATGTAATATATGTGAACAGAATAGGAATTGGAGTGAGGTCAGTTTTAGCCAATAAGATAGGTTGATCACAATCACATACTCCTCTGGGTAAATTACTTAACCGTGTTAAAGGTCAAAGTTTTGTTACCTTTAAAATATGGCTATTAGCTTTTTAATAGGTTTTTTTGAGGATTGGATGTGAACATTATGTCATAAGTGAAGGACCTGCTATACGCCCAGCATGGAGTAGACACTCAGTAGTCACCCCGGTGGTCACTACCATTTATTTATTTTTTTTGTTTTTGTTTTTTTGGTTTTTTTTTTTTTGTTTTGTTTTTAGCATTTATTTATTTTTGAGAGAGAGAGAGAGAGAGAGTGAGAGAGAGAGAGAGAGAGCATGAGTGGGGGTGGGGCAGCGGGTAGAGACACACACACACACACACACACACACACACACACACAGAATCGGAAACAGGCTCCAGGCTCTGAGCTATCAGCACAGAGCCAGATGCAGGGCTTGAACTTACAAACCGTGAGATCATGACCTGAGCCGAAGTTGGACTCTTAACTGACTGAGCCACCCAGGTGCCCCATCACTACCATTTATTTTTACTAAAATGCTTTGCTGGGAACTTTAAGCCTTTTTCTTAGGTATGCTTATTAATATGAATGAAAAGATTTTGAGTAGAGGCACAAAGATGAGCATACATAAACCTAACACAGTCTGCACAATAGAGCATCTTGTCACACTGCAATTTGTAAATACATCATAGTCAGATTCAGCCTGAGTGTACATATCATCAAAGTCATAGAGCGTATAAATTTCCTCCTAGAGATGTTACTACTCTCTAGAATGAATGCCAATAAACATTCCCAGCTAGCATTTTGCACTTAAGCCAGCCGCTGTGTTTCTTTACAATCACCTGGAAAATGTGGACTTCGCTGTGACGACTTGGGTGCCAAGTAGCTCAATCAATTATATTGCAATATAATTGCCCAAAGGGTCTGAACCTGTAGTTCTATCAGGTGCATTTTGATTATCCACGCTAGCCATGGACAGAAGGAGAGAGGGAAGTTTGCTGTTTTGCCATTCCTTATCTGAGCCTAGGCCCTTGGCTGTGACCTCAGTGGTATATAGACAGACAGTAGGACCAGCAATACAAACGAACCTTGCTGGAGGCCCTGAATACATGTTCCTACCTTTTTTTTTTTTTCTTTTTTAAGAGAGGGGTTTATTTTATTTTATTTTATTTTATTTTTTAAATGTATTTATTTGTTTTGTAGAGAGAAAGCAAGCAAGCATGGAGGAGAGGCAGAGATAGAGGGAGAGAGAGACTCCCATGTAGGCTCCAAACTGTCAGCTCACAGCCTGACATAGGGCTTGATCCCACAAACTGCGAGATCATGACCTGAGCCAAAATCAAGAGTCAGACGCTTAACTGACTGAGCCACCCAGGCACCTCAGCTCCCACCTTTTTTATGCTGGAAACATGTGTCCTGGCCATAGTGTTCCTTTATTTGTTTGTGGGACTATTTTGGCGGAGCTGAGATAAGGGTCTGGCGCTAAGCCTGTGCTTTCAGCATTTTATCCCTTACTTTTTATTGTAAGCATATGGTAAATATTATGGTACGTATTAGTGTTTACTCTTCTCCTTGGACTTGTACCTGTCCCCACCACTTACTAGTGTGTGTCTTGAGGTCAGCCACTTACCCCTTCTCAATCTGTTTCCTCAGCTGCAAAATGAAGGAATCAAATACACATATTATTGTGTTCTGCCGATGATAAAATGAGAATATAGTGATAACATTTGTTGAATGTGTATTTGAGTAGTTGAGTATTTCACGTGTTCTCACTATTAATATATATTAACTTATAACCACCTGTAAAGTAGATCCCTTAATTCCCTTTTTTACAGATAAGGACACTGAGGTATGGAGTGGTTAAAGTAATTTTTTCAAGGTCACACAGCCAGAAAGTGGAGGAGCTGAGATGAGTTTGGCTTCATGCCTGTGCTCAAAACACTGCATACCAGGCCTTTTCATAGAGGGCATGTGGTGAATAATAGTGTTCGCTCCTCTTCTGAGCTTCCTCTGACAATTTCTGATCTGAAATGGGTATGGCATGGCAACAGCACCATGGTTCGCCTGATAGCCATTTACTAAATACTTATTGATAGATTAATTGATAAAACAGTGCTCAGGTTGTGTGCAGTTTTGCCTAGTAATGGATTTGTATCATATTGTGTTTATTGACACTTGACCTGCAGAAAACCCTCAGTGACTCTACGTGGCCCCTTAGCATTCAAGGCTGTTCAGTGATCTGGAGTGATCTGCCCTTTCCAACCTCATTACACCTCTGCTATTTATACAAACCTTGCTGGGGTTTAAGCTCAGTTAAGGATGGGACTTATTTGGTCATCTTTTTCTTTGTATGTCTACTCCATGGGGGAACCTGAATAATATTGACGGAATGAATGACTGAATGTGTCTCAGCCATCATGAGCTGCCACATTGTTCCTATGTGCAAAAAAGCAGGTGCTAGCACTTCTTGGCTCTGATGGATCTTTGTCCAGCCCCATCCTCCATGATCCCATGTCCTAGTCCTGACCCCAGCTAGCCTTTACCAGGTGTTAAACTTTCCAACAGTTTTACCAGCATCATCCTATCTTTTGTGAAAATGATCCTGCCAGGCTGCCACTAATTGGGCTTAGGTTTTTGTTGTGTTTCTTATAATGATGATGAGTTTTCATAGATTTGTCCACACTTGCATTTCACTCACCTCATTACTGGATTTTGCCAATTTGCACACTAATGAAAGTAAACCCTATTTAAAGGGCATGCTAATATATGAGTGGAAGTTTAAAAAATACTACTGACTAGTCTAACTTTACATTGTAGGTGAAGGGTGGCCTTTTTAATGCTTAAGATGTGTTTTTCCTGTTACATAAACATGTTTTTCTTCTAATGTATGAAAGAGAAAGGAGCTAAGATTTATTTAGCACCTATGAGGCCTAACACTGCAGTAATAACTTCTGTTTGTTATTGCACTTGATCTTCAAAACAATCCTGGAAAGGAATATAGCATGATAAGAACCAGGCTTTGATGTCAGAAAGACCTAGGTGTGGCCCCCAACCCACCCACTGCATGATCTTGGGGAAGTCTCTTAATGATCTTGGCAGGTCAGGTCTAGTGACCCAGAAGAGGTCCTACAGGATGAGCCAAGAGGATCTCTGGCTGAGCTTAGGATGGAAATCAAATGCAAGCCAGCGGGAGGTGAAAGCAGAACTTGATGATGTAGAGAGAGCAGATACAGATGGAGGGTCCAGGAGACTCAGAAAGGAAAGGAGCATGAGTCTTGTCTTTGTTTCAGGTCTGGGGGTTTTGATTAAGGATAGGTGGTCCAGTAGTGTATGTACTGTCTCAAGAATCCAGGAACTGGTTAGACAAAGACAAAGACCCAGGTGTCATTCATGGGAACCAAGGGTCCTCGGTAAAAAGATGTCTAGTGCTGGTGGTCTGGAATATGCATATAGTTTAACACACCTAGTAAAAGCCAGTTGGTAAAAGCCAGGATGTCTCATCTGGTCCTTCCTTAGATGTTATCTCTTCTAGAGAAATCATTAACTCCTTGTCCCTTACAAGGAGGGCATGAGCTATATGCATTCTGAGGTGTGTGTAAAGCAGAGTAGGGGGTGCAGATGTTGGCAGAAATAGAAGCAGGAAAGGGAGAAGAAAGCAGATTTTTATGGAGTCCTTCAGTTTCCCTGTCTCAGGAATCTACCTAAACTTAAGTTTTCTTATCTATAAATAGATATAATGACATCCATTTGGTATTTGAGGTGATATTTTATTGCTTTCTTCCCTACACACAAACAATCGCCAAATGGGAACAAAAGTGTTGGTTTATTAATGGCTAGATAAGCAACCAAAGTTGCTTGGTTAAAACCAACCAAATGTAGGGCTTCTGCAGAGAGATGTACTGGCCCATGAGGCCAGGGCTCAGAAGGCTGAGTGAGGCTACTCATTTCCACTTTGCTGGAACTGGAGACAGTAGAGGACCTGGACCTTCTAATTGGTCACATAAATAAGTGGCTGGGCTCAAGAGCAAACATGGAGCTGAATCTCTCCCAAAGAGCCAGGCTCTTTCTAGGTCAGATTGCTGCCCGAGAGCAGATAGTTCAGTTGTGACCCCTGGGCATAATAACTGGCAGAGGAAGAGGGGCAGAAGGCATGCCAAGCCTGGGTAAAGACGTGAAGGCACAGTAACCCACCCAGCAGGGAACAGGGCAGAGGAAGCTGTTCTCTGTGGAACGGCTTTCAGGGAATGGGCACATATAGGAGCAAAAAGTAGCAAGGGCATCCTCAGGCCCAGCCTAACAATAACAGCAAAATCAGTGAGAACACAAACCAAACCCTTACTTCATAGGGCTTTAAATGGGATTGAGTAAATTATGTGTATAAAGTGCCCGGCATGAACACACTGGGCAAGCACCAATGACCACTATAACCTTTAAAGAGAAGCGGTTGTTCGTCAGGTAAGTAGTGTCATCAAGACCATTGCATAGATGGAATGGAATGCATAGAGGAATGGAAGGCTCAGAGACATGAATTCTGGTATGGTATAAAAACCAGTAACAACAACAAGAACATCACAAACAAGCAAAACATAATTTTACCTTGTTTTAGATTTGGGAACCCTTGGAAGCATTTTTTTTTTTTTTTTTTTTTTTTTTTTTTTTGTTAAGGGTCTGGACATGAAAGAAAATAATCAGAGAAAATATCCTGGAACTCCAAAAGTTACTTTAAGCTTTCATAGGAGGTGAGCTCGGAAGTGGACTTGAAGGATGGGGAACATGCTAATGAATATTTGCATCCAATGTCATTAGCCACAGGTGCCATTTGGAAACCATCACCACTTCTTACGTTTTCCACGTAGTATGACTTCATGCAGTGATCTCAAAATGTATCAACAACTGACATACATAAAAAGCTCAGAGATCAGAAGTTATACTTCAGATTGGACAAGGTCTTGCAGTGAAACAAGTTGACAAGAAAGTCCTTATCTCTTTATATTGACTATGATGAAACATGTCAGAGAAGTTTAACAAATTTGACTTTACTGGATATCAAGGTTTTTTGTTTAGGATGCCAGTAGTAAATATTCTGTATTTCTCTGCTTTCTATTAGCAGGGGGAAAAAAAGCTATTTAGTCTAGATTAACCTAATTAAGAGCATATTTGAGATTTAAATGTTTGCTCCACATTTTCTCCAAATTAAAGCTTATTTTATTCTTGAACACAGATTCAAATTTCTGATGTCATATTTTTCTTTGAAGAGTTATATCCATCTGGATTGTCTAGGTAATATCACAGTAATAACCTTAAATGTAGTGACGTCAAACAATAGGGTCATAATTCTCACTTGGTGCTACATGCATCATCACGGGCCACTTGGCTCCTCTTGATTCCCATTCATAGACCTAGGACAAGAGAATTTCCATCTTTGTGCTTCCATGATTTCAGAAGCAGGGAAAAATAAACATGGCAAATTAAGCATTGCCTTTTATTGCTTCTATACAAAAGGGAGACACATCACTTCTCACATGTCATTGTCCAATGAAAGTCACATATCCGTGATTAACTTCAAAGAGGTCAGAGCAGTCCACTTCTCCCATTTGACCAAAAGGCAGACTGCCAGAAAATACTTATAAAATCACTAATGACCGCTGTAAGAGGTGTCTTATTATTCCTATTTCATATCAAGGTCACGAAAGTAGTATGTGGAAGAGGGCAATTCTGAACCTAAGTTAGACTGAAGACTTATGTATCTTATATAATATTATGCTGTACTGTAAGAGTATGTAAAAATGAGAAAGTTGCCCTCTACCTTCATTTCAACCTACTAAAAGTAAGTGAGACTACCAAACACTATTTCTCTGAAGTAACAAAATAAATATATCTGCTTTTGTGAAGGAATGAAAAGTAAAGCTTCTCAAAGGAATGTGAGGGAGGGGAGGAGAAAGAAGATGCATGGATAGGGCATCCAAGAGATACTTAAATGAGTTGCCAAAAATATTGCTCTTTTGTCATATATAGGTCTCTGCTCCAGCATTATTTTAAAATATTGATAAGAAAAACTTTTTTGGGGGGAGGTGCCTGGGTGGCTTAGTCCATTAAACATCTGACTTTGGCCCAGGTCATGATCTCACAGTTTGTGGGTTCGAGCCCCGCGTCGGGCTCTGTGCTGTCGGTTCAGAGACTGGAGCCTGCTTCAGATTCTGTGTCTCCTTGTCTCTATGCCCCTCCCCCGCTCATGCTCTGTCTGTCTCTCAAAAAATGAATAAATGTTAAAAAAAGAAAAAAAAAAGAAAAACTTTTTTTTTTAATTTTTTTTTTTAACGTTTATTTATTTTTGAGACAGAGAGAGACAGAGCATGAACGGGGGAGGGTCAAAGAGAGGGAGACACAGAATCCGAAACAGGCTCCAGGCTCTGAGCTGTCAGCACAGAGCCCGACACGGGGCTCGAACTCACGGACCATGAGATCATGACCTGAGCCAAAGTCGGCCGCTTAACTGACTGAGCCACCCAGACGCCCCAAGAAAAACTTTTTATTTATTTATTTTTACCCCCTCTGTAGGAGAATATAAACATTGATGAAGCCTCCAGATGCCTGGTGAAACATATACTTGCAAACGAGTGTGACCTGATGGAGTCCATTGAGCCGGACGTCGTGAAGCCCCATCTCACATCACCCAAGATTGTCAGCTGCTCCAGCTGTGCCAAATCCTAGTAGGCTTCTTTGCTGGCATATGCTGGCAAGCCAAAGATCTATGCCTGTATATTTCCTATAAGAGAGAAAAATAGCAAATGTTCTTTTCATGTTTTTCCCAGCATCAGCACAGTGTTTACCAGCTTGTTAAATATTTAGTCTGTTACAAAATTCTGTCTTGTAGCCGACCACAGTTCTGGAGGGCCACAGTTCTGGAGGGCCAGCGTCTGCCCTGTTATTTTCTTCTTGGATTCGGCCACGGCCTCTAGTCTTAAAGAGAAAGGGGAGAAGAGCAGACTAGCTGTCAAGTTCAGCCCTGGCTTTCACTTTGCCCCTGGTGCCTTTGTCCAGATTTCAATACACTTTCTGCTGGGCTGACAGGCCTATTAAGTAGAAATGTTTTTTTCTCCAGAGATGACCTCCATTTCCAACAGCCCTGAGTTGTCTCTGATTTAGCCCTTCAGAGTCGAGTACACAGGCTTCCTGTGCTTTTCTTGCTTTTATTGTCCCTTGCCATGCCCTGAATGTTGGTTTAAGTGAAAACTGTACGAAAAGACTTGCCTCCATATGTGCCTTTCTGTTCACTTTCTCTGACTTAAGCCGTGGGGCTCTTCTGTTCATGTAATATATATTATATATATTTTCACAAGTGGAAAATAAAACATTACAAGATGCTGTTTCCCTATTTCTGAAAATGCTTTAAGTGTCTTAGTATTGTGATTTTTTTTTTTTTGACTGTGTAGCCATGGTTCTCAAGACCCATTTCTAAAATTTTTTTTCAAAACGCAATGAGAAAAATACACTTAAAGGAACTTCTGGGCACTATTATACTTAGATGAGTCTATCTATTGATCATTTCAGCATTTAGGCCAAGCAGTGTATCTACATTTTATTGGTTAAGCAGAGGAATATATTTTCATATGTTCTAATCAAGAATGTGGTCTAATAGCAGACCAATCAACATGCAAAGAAACAACTAAAATATGCATGATAATATTTTGCTTTACCCAATGGCTATGGTGCTGATATGCTGAAGATAGGTACTGCTTTTTTTTTTTTTTTCCATTTATTTACTTTTGAGAGACAGAGCAAGACAGAGCATAAGGGGGGAAGGGCAGAGAGAGGCGGGGACACAGAATCCAAAGCAGGCCCCAGACTCTGAGCTGTCAGCACAGAGCCCAACGCAGGGCTTGAACTCACGGACTGCGAGATCATGACCTGAGCAGAAGTCGGAGGCCTAAGCGACTGAGCCACCCCGGTGCCCCAGGTACTGCTTTTTAATAGCATTTAATGGCGTTCGTATTCATATTATACTCACGGGAGCTTTGTCTTTTGTAGCAGATATTTTTGGGTGTCCTACCCATATTATCTTGGCATTCACTGTTTCTGTAAGTACCAACCACTCAGCTTCTTATTGTTTGTGACCTATTCCCCGAGGGCATTCTCTGGCCTTTGGAGCACTTGACATGTGAGGTAGACAGATGAGAAGTTCCAGGAGTTCATGTCTACAGGAGTAGCTCTCAACCAAGGATAGCAGGAAGTGGGAGATGAGTATCCTGGGTTCCTTGTCCCTCAGGAACCACATTCTTTTTGTTGTTGTTGTTGTTGTTGTTGTTTTATTTTTTTTAAATATTTATTTATTTTTGAGAGACAGAGCATGAGCAGGGGAGGGGCAGAGAGAGAGGGAGACAGAATCCAATGCAGGCTCTAGGCTCCGAGCTGTCAACATAGAGCCCCACGTGGGCTCAAACCCATGACCTGAGCCAAAGCTGGACACTCAACTGACTCATCCTGAGGCATACTTTATACAGTCTCACAGGGGTCCAAGTGGGATTAAGCCCTGGCTCTCACAGGGGAAACCTGCCATCTGACTCATCCTGTATGGGCTTCCTTTCCTTTTTTCCTCACTTCCTCCCTCCTCTACTGGTCATTTCTGGGTTCACTTCCTAAATAAACTACTTTCACTGAAATCCTTGTTTCAGGGTCTTATGGGGAAACCCAAACCCAGTCTACATTAGTTGGGACATAGGTGGCCTAAGAGGCAGATTCTCAACAGCAGCTTCTTGAACTGAATCATTCATCACCCAGCTGGTAGCAAGGACCCCCTTGCTGGTAGACAATGTGGTAGAGCTAATCCCTAGCAAGCTGTAGCACCATAATTACTAAAATTCTCATCACGTGGTTTGGGATAGAATCTAGATGGAAGGAAAGTCTATTGCTCTTGGGTTTCAGAGACATGAGATTATGGAGTTAACTTCCAGAAACTCTGTAGGAGAAAACATTATAGAGTTGATTCAGCTAACACTCAACTCAGGATTTGGTGCATAATCTTGAAGACCTCCAAACAGCAATCAAAATAATCCTCATTTCCCTTAGCTACAGGATAGACAGGATGGACGCTGAAAATCAGGCCTAAGACTTTAGGAGAAGCAGACTTTTATTTTTATTTATTTTTAATGCTTATTTATTTATTTTGAGAGAGAGAGAGCACACCCACAAAAAGAGTGGGGTGGAGAGATAGAGAATCCCAAGCAGGCTCTGAGCTGACAGCACAGAGCCTGATATGGGGCTCAAACTCACAAACTGTGAGATCATGACCAGAGCCGAAATCAAGTCAGACGCATAACCAGCTGAGCCACCCAGGCTCCCTGAGAAGCAGACTTTTCAAAGAGGCTGACCCCACAGAGCTAGCAAATTTCCTCCACTAAAATCAGAATTTTTGTAGGAAAGAAATCATACACTGAAATATAGAAGGAGATAATTTGGGTGGATGCTCTTAAGAATCTTGAACCCATGGGGCGCCTGGGTGGCGCAGTCGGTTAAGCGTCCGACTTCAGCCAGGTTACGATCTCGCGGTCCGTGAGTTCGAGCCCCGCATTGGGCTCTGGGCTGATGGCTCAGAGCCTGGAACCTGTTTCCGATTCTGTGTCTCCCTCTCTCTCTGCCCCTCCCCTGTTCATGCTCTGTCTCTCTCTGTCCCAAAAATAAATAAACGTTGAAAAAAAAAATTAAAAAAAAAAAAAAAAGAATCTTGAACGCAAAGATTGTTCTGAAACTGTGGCCCAGAAAAAAAGACCTTTACCCTTTCCTGGGGGGAGAATAGCCACTTGTCACATAAAAGCTCCACCTGAGTAGGATGTTTTAGAAGGTGATGCTTTTCCTTCTCAAGTTCTGCTCTCATCTTCCCTCATTGCTTCCAGACAAATAACTAGAATCAAGTCTCAGTGTGAACAGTCTGAGAGAAGAAAACTGTGCTCTATGTTGCAGGGTGAAAAGGATTATTAATCAAATGAACTATAAAGCCTGACTAATAAGTATGGGTAGGAATCTGGAGAACGTTCTTGAATTGGTCTTAAGATGCTGCATCAGGGAGGACAGAATGTAGCACCAGATGATGGATAATCTATTTCTATGAGAGCACTCTTTAATGAGTTAATTTTTAACATTCTGGCAAGGAAACCTGGAGCTGATCCCAATGTGCTACTAGAATAGCTCTTTGAAGCTTGGAAACAATGCTGGCCTAAAATAAATGATGTGGAGATACCAGAACTACCTTGGCAAAGTATTAGAGAAGAGCTCGAAGGTCTCAAAGAGGTGGGCATATTATAGTGTATTTATTTTGTAATATCAGAGAAACTACCAGCTGATTATGTTCCTCAGGAGAGCCCAGAAGACACTCCCTTCACTAAAACAATAAGGAGTGTCCCCCAAACAGGGATACCAGCATCAGTGAGAAGCTCACTGTTGGTTGTTCTCTGTGCCAGATTTGAGACTGTAAGTATGTTGCTGTGTTCACTGGGAATGATACCAACATGGTTAAGGTTCAATATGTGGTATTAGCATATTTAGTGCTGGGTCCTGGATCTTGAGCATCAAAAGGTGGAAGTGGAAGTAAAGCCTCCTACTATCTCTTTAAAAAATCAACTTAAGAAAGTGAGCTTCCCCTTTGTACAACTTCAGGCTCTGCAAAGTTAGAGGTCTTGATCATTCTACCAGGGGACATAGTAAAGATTCTGCCAAATCTACAGCTTCTTCAGCTGCTGCCTGATGTTTTTGGCTCCTCATGCCTACGGGCCTGTTGTTAGAGAAGGTTGTTACTGTACAGGCAGGGGAAGGTCATCCTTATTACCAAGAGGAGAGGGTTGCTGCTAAATAATGAAACAGGGAAGAGTATGTCTGGAAATCCTGGGGCTCATTGGAGTGCCTCTTGATGCTTCCATGCCTAGTGAGAACTAAAAGGGCAATTGCGGTGATAACATCTGGAAGAGTACAAGTAACCAGGGACTCACGCTCTCAGAAACAAAGCTCTGCATGCACCACATCATGACCCTCAGCTAGGAGCAGGTTGGTCAAGGGACAGAAGTGGTAGAGGAGGGAAATGCTGCATGTCAATGATGGTCTCAAAATTAACTACAGCAGTGGAGATGGGAGCGTATCCCACCAACCCTTTATTGTGAGTTCTCTAGTGCTCTCCCTCTGTCTTTGGGAATTATGACCAATGACTTCCTTAAAAACATCAGTGAAAGGACAGACTGAACTTAACATTAGCATAAGTGAATCTGAGAAATGCAAGGCATGGGCTACAATAGTCAACAGCGGAGGAAATACCTGTGTCCGCCCAGCACATGGCTTCCAATTGCAGTCCTCTGAAACTCTGCCTAAAAGCATTCCCCAGGTGCATGGGGTGTATTTGTTTTGCATGCTGGACAGGCCAGAGTGTTACAGAGTTAGTTATCACCTCTAGGAGCAGTCTCATCTGAGACTGACAAACAGGCAGATAAGTACTTCAGTATCGTCCCCGGCTCAGGTGGGATAAATCTGAGGCTAACTCTATGAACCCTCAGAGGTCCCTGCTGGGATTGAGGCAGAATTTCACACAGTAGTGACCTGCTCATTACCACAACTGTTTTGGTTTCCCTTCCTTGCCTGTCCTGGTTCTCTACTCCTCTGCCAGTGCTTCCAAGGATCATCTCCCAGTGAGGAGATTTCCATTTTTGATTGACCTTCAAATGCTAATAATTCCTTTTTTAATGTTTATTTATTTATTTTGAGGGGAGGAGGGGTAGATTGGGAGGGAGAGAGAATCCCATGCAGGCTCCTCACTGTCAGCCCAGATCCTGACATGGGCTTCGAACTCACTAACTGTCAGATCATGACCTGAGCCGAAATCAAGAGTCGGAGGCTTAACCAATTGTGTCCCCTAGGCTCCCCCAACTGCTAATAGTTCTTAAAACATCAGAGCACCCAGGCAATAATTTTCATTACCATGGAATCTCTAATTCACTGTTTTTCTTTCTAAATATCCTCTGAAATGTGGTGTTTAAAATAAGCATGGTAAGATTCAAACTGTCTTCTAACCCTCACCCAGCATAGAAAATTGTTATTTACAGCCATCAAAATGAGTATTCATTGATTTATTGATTCCTTAACTCCCTCAACAAATATTTATTGAACAATTGGTATATTCCCAGCACTTGGCTAGGCACTTTTCCGAAGACACAAATGACTAAGTCATGGTCTCAGATCTTAAGGTGTTATGATCAGGTAGGAAACTCAAATATGTAAGTAATCTACAATGTATCAAGAGAGAAGTCAAATGTCCAAACTGAGATATTTCTTCCGAAAACATAAGTTGTTTTTAAATGCAGGGACTTCAGCTCCAATTGTGTTTAAGGAAATAGAATATATGTGCCTACCATTCTCTTCCTAAAACACCAGGATCTAGCCACACTAGACTATTTTGTTCAGCTAGGGCTTCCTATTGTTTACAATATTCTTTGCTTTTTTTTTTTTTCCCCCTGGAAATCCTACCCATTCTTCAAGATCGGCATAATGACACAGACTTTGTAGACTTGTAGGTCTCTGTAAGTAATTCAAATCTCTTCCTATACTTGCTCAACTCTTGACTCTGTTGTCACTCACATGCCACATTATAGTGATATATTATCTGCTATTTATAGAATGTGTACTATGGGACAGTCATTGATATGTAAGCTCACCGTTATTATGTCATTAACAAAATTCGTTTTTAATGTTTATTTATTCTTGAGACAGAGACAGAGCGTGAACAGGAGAGGGGCAGAGAGAGAGGGAGACACAGAATCTGAAACAGGCTCCAGGCTCTGAGCTGTCAGTACAGAGCCCGATGCAGGACTAGAACCCACAAACTGTGAGATCATGACCTGAGCTGAAGTCAGATGCTTAACCGACTCAGCTACCCAGGCACCCCTATTATGTCATTTAATCCCCACAACAACCCTTCATAGAACTACTCATTTTCCTATTTTATATATGAAGACATTGAAACACAGAGACACTGAGCAACTTGCCAAAACTCACACCACTACAGACTGGCAAGGCAAGGATTCCAACCCAGGCAGCCTAATTACAATGTCCCCACTCTTAACTGTTAGGCTAGTAATTCGTAGACAGTCTGACATTTCTGGAGGGGGCAATGTTCTGAATGCAGAGCACAATAGTCAGCCCAGGAAATGCTAGCAGAGTTTACCATATGCTGGCACTGGAGAGATCGTGTCATCTTGTCCTGTGCTAATACATGAAAAACACTTAGCATGGTGCCTAAACCATAGTAAGTAATTGATACATTTGGTTATTATGATACTAGCCTGTCTGCTATTTATTTATTAAATAGAAGTAGTAAGAACAAAGCTGTCAGATAAAAATGGCAGATATTTTTGGAGGTATCAAAATTAGGACCACAACAAATCTATAGAGATAGAAAGATTACTTGTCCCCTAGGCTTAAAGGATTAGGCATGACTGCTGAAAGGTATACGTTTTCTTTTTGGGGGTAATGGTAATGTTCTAAAATTGATTGTGGTGATGCTTGCACAACATTGTGAATTTACGGAAATGCATTGAATGGTACACTTTAATTGGATGGAATGTATGATATGCAAATAAATAATAAAGTTGTGATAAGAAAAAAAAAGTGGGGCCATAGGAGAAAGCAGTACACAGTTATTGATTCCCCTAGTACATTATCTTACCTTACCACAGAGAATAGTCCTGCTTTTATTCCACGGGGAGGAATCTCATGAGCTGCCCTTTACCGCTGCTGACATCTGCCTGGTTAGTCATCACTTCTGAATTCATGACTTGCTCTCAGATGTTGGAACCAGTGTTATACGTGGATTTAGATCAGCTGCATCTGAGCTGTTTCCATCTGAAAATATCCTTTTGTTTTCTGGGCCCCAGGCACATACAATTCCCCAACATTAAAAAAGAGTAGAAATCTCAACAGAAAGGTCAGAGGTGCTGATGGACTTAGCTTAATTCTCAAAGATGAGGGCAAAATGAATCTGGGAAGTGTATATACACTATCTCACTGCCTTGATGACTATAAAATTCCATTTCAACAAACCAACTTATTTTGTTCAATTGTATTGATTTTCAGACTATTAATCTCCAGATCCAGGCCTTGGTATATTCCTAAGTGCAATGTACTCATAATTAATGGTAGACATAAGACTCTGGAATTCAAAATTCCAAATGGCCCTAATTATGCTTTCTATTAGGACAGAATTTTCTTTAAAAAAGGACTTAAAAAACCTTATTAAAGTGTTTTTTTTCCCAAATGTGAAATACCAAAGCATTCTATTACTTATAATACAATACAATGTTTTCTGTTTTTTCTTGAACTGCTTTTAAGAATACCTTATGCCAGATGTATAACATCAGTCACTTTGTATTCATTGAAGTCCTTAATCAAACAGCTATGAAGTGACTGCTCTGAACAAGTTGCTGTATTTAGCGTGTTTAAGAAGATCGCATGTCAAGGTCTCTGCTTAATGTATGTTAGTTTCTTTCCTTTGTCTGTGATAGTTGTTGTCATGGAAACCTGAGGACTAAAAGTCATGGGTCCCCGATCTTTAAGTTTGCTATTTCCTTGGGGAGATGGGGATGGGTTAACAAGACAGACAAAAGATACATTTATGGATCAAAAAAAAAAAAGGTATTTCTGTTTCTACTACATGACATTCTTCATTTTTATTTGATCATTATAATAAATGTTAATAGTTATTGCTCAGGTCTTACATCTTTTCTAAACATAATGTCATTTTATCATCATGACCACCCTATGGGGGCGGGGGTTGATTTCACAATTTGTAGATAAAAAAACAGGATGACAGAGACCAATGTTCATGTATATCATATGATTCTGGCAGGATTTCTAGTCAGTGGATCTACCCTTTTGGCATAGTGGGCTAATCAGAGTACTTCATTCTTCCTGGCTGAAGTGACAGATCTAGGGGTATGTTAGTGATTCAGCTGAACCATTCAAAGATCTTTTTTTGTGTCTAATGTACCTCCCCCCCACCCCACAAAACTTTTTTAAAAAATTTTTTTAATGTTTATTTTTGAGAGACAGAGAGACACAGAGTGTGAGCAGGGGAGGGGCAGAGAGAGAGGGAGACACAGAATCCGAAGTTGGCTCCAGGCTGAGCTGTCAGCACAGAGCCCGATGCGGGGCTCAAACTCACAGACTGTGAGATCATGACCTGAGCTGAAGTCTGATGCTCAACTGACTGAGCCACCCAGGCGCCCCCACAAAGCTTTACGAAAGAGGACCACAGGAAATGGCCATCACTTTCTCACCCCATGGGACATGTGACAATTAGGTGAGCACATGCCAATACATAGATGAAGAATCAAGAATGAGAGAAAGGAGGGCGGAGAGAAATGAAAACCCCATCTGAGTCCCTTAGTCCAGCTGTGCTTGAATCCTAATTTAACCTTTAACTTTGCAGTTGTGCAATGCAATAAATTCCTCTTTGGTTCTTTGTTCATTTTTTCAGGGCAGATTGATTTGATTTTCTGCCACTTGTAACTCAGATGCCCCTAACTAACAAGGCCACGTGGCCATTAAAAGTGGAGCTAGTGATGTTGAGCATCTTTTCATGTGTCTGTTGGCCATCTGCATGTCTTCTTTAGAACAATGTCCATTCAGGTCCTCTGCTCATTTTTAGATTGGATTATTTGTGGATTTTTCTCTGTGTTGAGTTGTATAAATTCTTCTTATATTTTGGATATTAACCCCTTATTGAATATATCATTTGCAAACGTCTTCTCCCAATCAATAGGTTGCCTTTTTGTTTCATTGATGGCTTCCCTTACTGTACAAAAGCTTTTTATTTTGATGTAGTCCCAATAGCTTAATTTTGCTTTTGTTTCCCAGAGGAAAAAAAAATGTAGAAAAATGTTTCTATGGCTGATGACAAAGATATTGCCTGTGTCTTCCAGGAATTTTATGGTTTCAGATCTCACATTTAGGTCTTTAACCTATTTTGAGTTTATTTTTGTGTATGATGTAAGAAAGTGGTACAGTTTCGTTATTTGCATGAAGCTGTCTAGTTTTCCCAGGATCATTTTTTTTCTTTTTTTCCTTTTTTTTAAAATTTAAATTTTACTTAGTTAACATACAGTGCAATATTGGTTTCAGGAGTAGAATTCAGTGATTAATCACTTACATATAACACTCAGTGCTCATCACAACTACCCTCCTTAGTATCTATTCCTCATCTAGCCCATCTTCCACACACCTCCCTCTTTCAACCCATAGTTTGTTCTCTATCATTAAGATCCCTTGTGGTTCCAACATCATTTGTTGAAGAGACTTTTTTCCATTGTATATTTTTGCCTCCTTTGTTGTAGATTAATTGACCATATAATCATGGTTTAATTCTGGACTCTCTATTCTGTTCCACTGGTCCATGTGTCTATCTTTGTGCCAATACTATATTGTTTCAATTACCACAGATTTGTAGTATATCTTGAAATCTAGAATTGTGATACCCTCAGCTTTGTTTTTATTTCTTAAGGTTGGTTTGGCTGTTCATCACTACTTACCAGGGAAATGCAAGTTAAAACCACAATGAGATATAACTTTATACCTGTTAGAATGGCTAAAATAAAAAGCACAAGAAACAGGGATGCCTGGGTAGCTCAGTTGGTTAATCTTCCAACTTCGGCTAAGGTCATGATCTCACAGTTCATGAGTTCAAGCCTCACATCAGGCTCTGTGGTGTCAGCACGGAACCTGCTTTGGATCTTCTCTCTCTCTCTCTATCTGCCCCTCCTCTGCTCACACTCTTTCTCTCTCAAAAATAAATAAACGTTAAAAAACCACACACGCACAAGAAACACAAGTGTTGGCATGGTTGTAGGGAAAAAGGAATCCTTGTACACTACTGGTAGGAATGCAAACTGGTGCAGCCACTGTAGAAAACAGTATGATGTTCCTCCAAAAATTAGAAAAGAATTACCATGTAATTCAGTAATTCCACTACTGGATGTTTCTTCAAAGAATATGGAAACACTAATTTGAAAATTTTACGCAGCTCTGTTTATTGCAATATTAGGTACAATAACCAAGTTATGGAAGCAGCTTAACTGTCCATTGGTAGATGAGTGAACAAAGAAGAACAAAGAAGATGTGATATTGTATATATTTTATATTATATATAATATACATAATGGAATATTATTCATCCATAAAAATTAATGAAATCTCTCCATGTGCAACAACATGGATGGAACTAGAGAATATAATGCTAAATAAAATAAGTCAGTCAGAGAAAGATAAATGCCATATGATCTCACTTAGATGTGGAATTTAAGAAACAAAACAACTGAGCAAACAAAGGAAAAGAAGAGACAAACAAACAAACAAACAAACACAAAAACCATAATCTTAAATCCAGAGAACAAAGTAGGGGTTGCTAGAGTGGAGGTGGGTGGGTGGGATAGGTGAAATAGAAGAGATTAAGAGTACATTCCTGATGGTAAGCCCTGAGAAAAGTACAGAATTGTTAAATCAAACTGTAGACCTGAAACCAATGTAACACTATATGTTAATTATGTTTGAGTCAAAAAAAGGGGACTTAAGTCTTGTACCCAGTGTGTCTGTGTACATGGTCCTCACGGTCCATGTTCTTGACCATAATGTTTATTTAAAATAACAGCTCCCACTTAAATGGAAGACTTTTATAGGTATTGGAAGTTTAACTTCAAATATTCTTCTAGAAGGGAAATATATGAAGACATAGTCAATGGAAGAACAGGTGCTTCATGCTAATAATAACTAAACAGTCAGTATCCCCAAAATAAATATATAAATAGTGACAAGTGGCTTACAGAATAAAAATAAAGCACATAAATACTTTTTGGGACTAGATGATATCATGAAATTACTGTAGAGGAAGTTCTAATAGACATATCATACCACATGTTGTATTTAAATTAACATTTAAAAATTAATATAAAAATGTTTTAAGCAGATGGTGTTTGCCTACATAAATCAGGAGGTAGTTATTCTTAAAAGTCTATAAAGTATGATCTGGGAATCTCTCTTTTAAATAGAGAGAGAATATGGAGAGGGATCAAAGAAGGATGGGAAAAAAACTTGTGAAAGTGTAAAGTAATGTGGGGTCATAGAGTTTCCCAAAAGAAGCATGAGAAGGAATTTGATAATGCCTTAAATACTGATTACTTTTAACAAAAGTGACATTCAACTATAATCTTTGGCAAAAGAAAATGAGAGGACAAAATTTAAGCTGCATTCAGAAATGCTTTGTTAAGACATAAGTACACAAAGAACTACAGTGAGGAGGTGGGGGACACGATCGCTTGAATAGGACAAGGAAAGGCAATAATGCTCAATCACAGGTGCTGAAAAATACTCGTAGTAAATTATTATTTAAAATGCCATTTGTTTGGGGCGCCTGGGTGGCTCAGTCCATTGAGTGTCCAACTTCCCCTCAGGTCATGATCTCACGGTTTGTGAGTTTGAGCCCCGCGTTGGGCTCTGTGCTGACAGCTCAGAGCCTGGAGCCTGCTTCAGATTCTGTGTCTCCCTCTCTCTCTTTTCCTCCCCCTCTTATGCTCTGTCTCTCTCTGTCTCAGAAATAAATAAACATTTAAAAAATTTAAAAAAAATAACATTTGTTTGACACCTACTTTGTGCCAACGAAATACATACGCTACTTAATCTCCATAGTAACAGAAATATTTAGAAACTCCTAATCAAAGATATTTAGAGACTCACTGAAGGTCACACAGCTAGCAAGTGACAGAGCCACTCTTCAAACTCAAGACTGGCTGACTCAAAGACTTTATTTTCAATATGCCTCCATATGACTATATTTTATATGACCATATGTTTAGATGGCACTGATTTTTAAAACATATATTTATTTCGTAGATGTATCAGTTAAGGTTCAGTAAAGAAACAGACATGATACAGTCAGTTGAAAGGGAACATTTAACATAAGGAATTATTAGCCAATAAAAGGAGGTTAATTATGGACGGTTAAAAAGAACTCTACAGGAATGTCAGGTATAGGGAAAAGCCACCACTTTTGTGGCTGAAGGAGAGCATCCAAAGAAGGAAAACACTTGGCAGAGGCTGGCCGCTTCCCACCTCTTGCCTGAGGCTGACATCAGACCTTGTTGGAGATGGTATGGCTGAGGTCCATTGGATGGTGGAGGAGTTCACTTAGGCTGATGAGTAGAAAACCACTTGCTGGGAGGTTGCTTGCTGGTATGCCACTGACACTCACTGGGAGGTGTGCACCTGTAGGTCTCCATCATTGCCAGGACCATCCGGCAAAAAACCTGTCTGCTGGCAGCATTGGTTCCGAGAAAACAATCCCCTCCTTCCTACAGTACTTCTCCACAGCACCCTGCACTGGCAAAGCCTTTACACTGCGCCTGCTGGCAAAGGAGAAATATTTGTAGTGTCCATTTCTAGAATCATAATGCAAGGAAAAGACGGTGGATTTGGAACACAGAGGCAGTAAGTTGATAACAGGCAGTGTGTTAACTAGGCTAAGTCATGATAACTGTGAAAACAAATAACTAAAAACTGTCAATAATAACATAACGAAGGTTCACTTCTACTTAAATGATCTGCTTGTACTCATGATCTACTTCTACTCATGATCTGGTCCCAGTCAGGTAACTCGACAAAGCTACCCTTCTACAAGCAGAAATTCAGCTATTTTAGCTTCTTCCTTTGTGTTGCTTCATCACTGAGGAGTTCTTTGTTTCTGGGATGTGCAATGGAGGAGAGGGAGAACATAGATGGTTGAGGAACATACTTTAAAGCCAATCCTGTAAGTGGTATATGTAACATTTGCCAGAACTTAGAACCTCCCACTCAGCTGTAAGAGTGGCTGGGAAATGTGCTACAGGAAAATAAAATGGACAGTGGACATGTAGTCTTGCTTCTGTCACACTAGATTTCAAGTGCATGGTCTGTTATTAGCAGTGAGTTTAAGCAAGTTGTTGTACCTCTGAGTCTTAAATAGCTCATCTTTTAAAATAGTAACATTTAGCTCAAAATAATGCTGTGGGATTTAAAGAAATATTATGTAAAGCACTAGACAATACATACTTAGGCATTCAGTGATATGAGATTCCTTAAATCAATAATTATCAAGAGTTAAAGAGGGGATGTGATATGTATTAAAATCTCACAGAGGTGGTAATAATAGGAAAAATAGTTGATCTTATAGTTTTATATGTGGAAAAGTAAAAAAAAAAATCTACTATTTTTGTGATACAAATCTCAGAAGATTTGAACATCTTCCGTGGGTGAGATATGGAGAAGTTAACTTCACAAGATGGATTTGCAATGGAAGGGAATGGCTGATGGTAATAAAATGTAGAAGGTAGAAAGTCAGGTAAAATGACATATCAGAATCTGGTGTGTGTTTGTGAGAGTAAAAGAGGGTGGGACGAGAAGAGAGTGATGATTTAGTGTTGATTACAAAGGGTATGGGTTAGGCGAGGTTGAGAACCACTGCTATAAATCCTTGTTAGGGATATAGAGTAGTCCCTGCCTTATCCACAGTTTCAGTTACTCCCAGTACTCTCTGGTCTGGAAGCAGATGATCCTCCTTGTGACCTACGGTGGGGTCAAGAGTAGTCTCACCTAGCTTCACAGTGCTTACACCCCTCACTTCCCTTCACTTCATCACTCGGGAATTTTATCATCTCACATCATCACAAGAAGGGTGAGTACCATACAATCAGGTATTTTGAGAGAGAGAAACTGCATTCACATAACTTTATTATAGTATTGTTGTAATATTTCTATTTTATTGTTATTATTTTTTTAATATGAAATTTACTGTCAAATTGGTTTCCATACAACACCCAATGCTCATCCCAACAGGTGCCCTCCTCAATGCCAATCACCCACTTTCCCCTCCCTCCCACCTCCCATCAACCCTCAGTTTATTCAGTTTTTAAAAGTCTCTTATGGTTTGCCTCCTTCCCTCTCTGTAACTTTTTCCCCCCTTCCCCTCCCCCATGGTGTTCTGTTAAGTTTCTCAGGTTAGTTATTGTTTTTAATCTCTCCCTGTGCCTAACATATAAATTAAAGTATATCATTGGAATGTATGCATAGGAAAAAACATTGTGCATATGGATTTTGGTATTATCCGCCATTGCAGGTATCCACTGTGGGTTTTGGAACCTATTCTGGCAGATAAGGAGAAAATACTATAATCTATTTGAAGCATTTAGGAGTGTCCCTAGAATCTTGAACCGAGTAAATACTAAGTATTATTATTCTGATATGAATTAAAACTCAAATTATCACAAGGCAAGACAATTATCCTATGTGCCAAAGGTCTGTTTTGTAGCAACCATAGATTTCAATTTAGAGATATTAGAACCAACACTCTGGTCCTGAGAGAATGTCAAGCACTGTAACTGTTGGAGGATGCTCATCTGGCATATTTTAACATATGTTCCCATTTATTAAGCTCCCAGTATATGTGTATGTATGTATGCGTATGCATACATGCACCCCGTATTGTGTTTCAATTCGACTATGCTCACACTCTGGGTTACTTTACTCTCCTCAGGGGATTCTAATTGCTAGCAATGAAATGTTAATATGAGTTAAGTAGAATTTCCACCTGTGTCCATTTTAAGTTCTCTTCCTCCCTGCCTCCTTTTGATTTTTGGAATGTCACACAAAGAAAGCCTGAGAGATTCAAGAAGAGGTAATGGATTTTGTGAAAATTGAAAAATAAAATAATACAACAAGGAAAGGGATTTTCTTGAGCTCTAGAGCATAAACATCACTGAATATTTAATAACATACCAGGCTTGATTTTAATCCCAGAGTCTATTTTTCATAATTTTATTGTATTTAGAATATATATCATATAATCAGTTTGCATGAGAAAAAATTGCATAGACAAATTTCTTATTCTACCGAGATTGTGTGATTTTTATATCAGTTATAATTTGTGTTTTAATAATTACTAAAACATAGAAATGATTTAAAAGCTTTGTTCGAAACAAAATACATAGGAAAGCATTTTCATTTCCATTGGTCCAGTCTATGCTCAATTCAAAATAAAAAATGATTTAGAGTGGAATTAGTTTGAAAAGAATTATTTTCTTAAAATTTTTATTTAAATTCCAGTTAGCAGTGTTATATTAGTTTCAGGTATACAATATAGTGATTCAACAATTCCATACATCACCTGGTGCTCATCACAGCAAGTGCTCTCCTTGATCCCTATCACCTATTTAACTCATTCCCACCCACCCCCACCCCTGTAACAATCAATTCTCTATAGTTAAGGGTCTGTTTCTTGGTTTGCCTCTCTCTTTTATTTTTTTTATCTCTTTGCTCAATAATTTCTTAAATTCCACGTAGGAGGGAAATCATATGGCATTTGGCTTTCTTTGACTGACTTATTTCTCTTAGCATAAAACTCTCTACTGCCACCCATGTTGTTGCCAATAGCAAGATTTCATTCTTTTTTATAGCTGAGTAACATTCCATTGTACATATATATACCACATTTTTATTCATTCATCAATTGATGGACACTTGGGCTGTTTCCATAATTTGCTTCTTGTAAATAATGCTGCTACAGACATTGGGGCGGATGTATGACTTTGAGTTAGTATTTTTGTATTTCTTGGGCAAATACCTAGTAGCGTGATTGCTGCATTGTAGAGTAGTTCTATTTTTAATTTTTTGAGGCATCTCCATAGTGTTTTCCATAGTGGAAATACCAGTTTGCTTTCCTATCAACAGTGCAGGGGGGTTCCCCTTTCTCCACATTCTTGCCAACATCTGTTGTTGCTGGTTTTCTTAAAAAAATTTTTAGTATTCCTGTTAAGACCCAAAATGAAGACGGACTATTTTTAAATAGTGTGGGCATTTGTTCTGTTGTCTAGGTGATGATGGAGATGCCAGAAGTAAATACAATATATAGGATGCCCTTAGCCATTAACTGAGTCAGAATTCTAATAGTAAACTGAGGTCAGCAGAAAAGTATACTTAACAGCACTGGCCTCAGGATCGATTCTCTTGCTAAGTCCCAGAGGTGCTTTTGTGAGATATTAGTAAAAAGAAAATAAACCTCATTTACACATCCTCCCCCAAAACCAAGGTTGCTTTAAAAACATATTATTTTCAGATTTTTTCCCCCAGCCCCTTGTTTTACAGATGATACTAAAGTCCAAGGAGGTTCAGGGTCCTTTATGAAGTCATGCAACTAGCTAAGATTTAGAATAGTGGCTAAAAGCCACATCTCTACAATTCCTCCAGTATTTCCTGTCACTGAGAGTCTATTGGGTACCAGGGACTCTACTTACATTAATTTATTTAACTGGCATAACAAATTTGCAACATGGATTTAAATTTACACTTGGCAAATAAAGAAACAGAGGCTTAGAGAGATTAAATAACTTGCACAAGGTCATACAAAAGTAAAGATGGGTTCAAATCCAGTTATGACTCTTGGCACAGGATCGTTCTGGTACACCACTCTATCTCCTTCATATCAAGCTATTTCATCCTACTCTCTAGTACTGAAAGCTCTCAGTGTGTTCTGTCCTGTGTCCTGTGCACCAAGTTTCTGGTAAGAAACAGGTGGGCACCATCAAAGAAGACCATACACACACACACACACACACACACACACACACACACACACACTATGTGCTGTATCTATATCTAGCGCTCTAACATAGCTGGTCTGCACTGGTTCAGAAGGCCCTCTAGGACAAATTCCAAAGGCACCTAATTGTTCTCCTTGATAAATCAAATCAAAATGCAAGTTAATGGATGCCTAGAGGGTTTGACTTCACAAAAGAGAAGCCTGACCAGTAGAGTGTTGATAGAGTGATACTATTTTTTAAAATGTTTTTATGTCTCTAATATATTCAGCCCTCTCCAGCCACTTATTTCTTTTAATATAAATAATAAATTTATTCATCTATAATAATAGTATAACCAAATTTCAGCATAACAGTATTCCAAGTACCTAAATCTCAACATCTTAAAGTCAACAATCCTATGTATTATAGTTTAGAAGGCTTAAAATGCTCTAACATATTAAGGGTGTTTTTACTCATTTCTTTTCCCCAGTCTTAATGGGAAGTAATTGACACACCACACTGTGTAAGTCTTGAGGTATACAGCATGACATTTTGATTTACATACATTGTGAAGTGATGGCCATAATAGGTTTAGTTAATATTCATCATCTCATATAGATACAATAAAAAGAAAAGAAAACTTTCTTCTTGTGATGAGGACTCTTAGGACCTACTTTCTTACCAACATTCCTGTCTATCATACAGCAATATTAACTATAGTCAGAATGCTGTGCATTACATCCCTAGTACTCACTTATCTTGCAACTGGAAGTTTATACCATTTAACCACCTTCCTTCAATTTCCCCTCAATCCCATCTGTGGCAACCACAAATCTGATCTCTTTTCTACAAGTTTGGTGGGTTGGTTTGTTTGTTTAGATTCCACATATGAGTGAGGTCATATAGTATTTGTCTTTCCCTGTCTGACTTATTTTGCTGACCAGAATGCGTTCAAAGTCCATCCACGTGTTGCAAATGTAGGATTTCCTCTTTTTATGGCTGAATAATATCCCATTGTATATAGATACCACATCTTCTTTGTCCATTGATGGACACCTAGGTTGTTTCTATATCTTGACTGTTGTATATAATGCTAAATGAATATGGGGGTACAGATACCTTTTTGAGTTGATGATTTTTGTTTCCTTTGATGTATTCCCAGAAATGAAACTTCTGGATCATATGATAACTTACTTCACTGATAAGAAAACTGAGTCTCTGTGATTTCAATATACTTACAACTTCAGTTATTCAGAAACATAGAGCTTACCCTTCTCCCTCAGAAGCCCCATCCTGTCCTTTTCTAATTTTCCAGGGCTTTGATTTTTATAGGAGTTCTTTTAAATTTGAAGGTGGTACAGATTGGATATGAATATGCAGAGGCAACAGTGTTACAGGATGAAGGAAACCAAGCCCTCTCTGAAGCAGATAATGGATTAGATCCTGGTGTACTAATCATATCCCCACACACGTTTGTGAGTCACAAGGCTGAGGCCCCACAGAGCAGAACTGAGGCATCCTGACTGTGCCTTAAGGAGGGTTTCACTCTTTAGTCTTTGTGACCCTTTTCTCTGTGTTCCTGCAGAACAGGCACACGTATTACTCACAATCAAATATTGCTTTACTTTCTAAACACAAACTCAGTGTTTTATTCCCAACAGTTTATAAGCTCTTTGGGGCACAGATGGAGGGCTGTGTTGCTTCTGTACTTAGCTCACAATCAGATAAGTGCTAAGTGCATGCTGATTGTCTTATTGAGTTTGTTCGACCCATGCATATGAAAGTACACCTGAAACACTCTGTTCCCTACAGAGTGACTGGTACTTCACGGAGTTATTGAGGGACAGCTTGGAAATCTGAGAATGGGAACAGAAAGGAAAGTTCCTCTTTTTTTTTTTTATTTATATATGAAATTTATTGTCAAATTGGTTTCCATACAACACCTAGTGCTCATCCCAAAAGGTGCCCTCCTCAATACCCATCACCCACCCTCTCCTCCCTCCCACCCCCCATCAACCCTCAGTTTGCTCTCAGTTCTCAAAAGTCTCTTATGCTTTGGCTCTCTACCACTCTAACCTCTTTTTTTTTTTTTTCCTTCCCCTCCCCCATGGGTTCCTGTTCAGTTTCTCAGGATCCACATAAGAGTGAAACCATATGGTATCTGTCTTTCTCTGTATGGCTTATTTCACTTAGCATCACACTCTCCAGTTCCATCCACGTTGCTACAAAAGGCCATATTTCATTTTTTCTCATTGCCACGTAGTATTCCATAGTGTATATAAACCACAATTTCTTTATCCATTCATCAGTTGATGGACATCTAGGCTCTTTCCATAATTTGGCTATTGTTGAGAGTGCTGCTATGAACATTGGGGTACAAGTGCCCCTATGCATCAGTACTCCTGTGTCCCTTGGATAAATTCCTAGCAGTGCTATTGCTGGGTCATAGGGTAGGTCTATTTTTAATTTTCTGAGGAACCTCCACACTGCTTTCCAGAGTGGCTGCACCAATTTGCATTCCCACCAACAGTGCAAGAGGGTTCCCATTTCTCCACATCCTCTCCAGCATCTAGAGTCTCCTGATTTGTTCATTTTGGCCACTCTGACTGGCGTGAGGTGATATCTGAGTGTGGTTTTGATTTGTATTTCCCTGATAAGGAGCGACGCTGAACATCTTTTCATGTGCCTGTTGGCCATCCGGATGTCTTCTTTAGAGAAGTGTCTATTCATGTTTTCTGCCCATTTCTTCACTGGGTTATTTGCTTTTCGGGTGTGGAGTTTGGTGAGCTCTTTATAGATTTTGGAGACTAGCCCTTTGTCCGATATGTCATTTGCAAATATCTTTTCCCATTCCGTTGGTTGCCTTTTCGTTTTGTTGGTTGTTTCCTTTGCTGTGCAGAAGCTTTTTATCTTCATAAGGTCCCAGTAATTCACTTTTGCTTTTAATTCCCTTGCCTTTGGGGATGTGTCGAGTAAGAGATTGCTACGGCTGAGGTCAGAGAGGTCTTTTCCTGCTTTCTCCTCTAGGGTTTTGATGGTTTCCTGTCTCACATTCAGGTCCTTTATCCATTTTGAGTTTATTTTTGTGAATGGTGTGAGAAAGTGGTCTAGTTTCAACCTTCTGCATGTTGCTGTCCAGTTCTCCCAGCACCATTTGTTAAAGAGACTGTCTTTTTTCCATTGGATGTTCTTTCCTGCTTTGTCAAAGATGAGTTGGCCATACGTTTGTGGGTCTAGTTCTGGGGTTTCTATTCTATTCCATTGGTCTATGTGTCTGTTTTTGTGCCAGAAAGTTCCTCTTTGTGTGTAAGACCAAGTCTGTTTTTAGTTAGTCCAGTATTTGAGATTTCTGTGTAGGAAATGTATTTTTAAAATATGAAGACCCAAATCTATTTTCCTTCTCATGTTGTCTTCTCAATTTTTCTTTATAAAAATTTTCACTTATAAATTCTGTTCCTTATTTAAAACACACAAAAATAGAAGATAGACCAAATAGATCCCCCACCCCCAAAATCCTTTCATCATAATCACAGTATTGAAAAATATACTCTGTTGACATTTTGGTGTGTGTGTGTGTGTGTGTGTGTGTGAGAGAGAGAGAGAGAGAGAGAGAGACAGACAGACAATTTTCTATGTATATATACATGTTTTTATTTTTTTAATTTTTAAAAATATTGCATCAAATTATATATATCCTGTTACCTCAAATAAAAGGAGAATCTTTTTTATGTACAGAACCTTTTTAAAAACACAAAGTACTTCTTTCCTTCTTCTCTTCATTCATTTCTTTAATTTATTATTTTTGTTGTAATGGAATCCTTTCTTCAAGTGAAATGCATTTATTTAACAGGCTGTCAACATTGTTGAGGGTGCTGTGGATAAAGCAGTGAGTAGATCAAAGTCCCTGCTTTCATGGGGAGTTGCATTCTAATGGTCTGCAGTGAGCAGTGCACACATTAATATATGTTATGTTAGGTGTTAATGAGTTTCATGGAGAAAAATAAGAACACGTAAGAGGAAGAGAGAATGTTTGTTGGGGTTACTGTTTATATTACATTAGTCAAAGAAGTCTTCTATGGTGCAACAATTGAGCAGAGATCTTAGGAAAATGAGGAACTAAGCCATGAAAATGTCTGAGAGAATAAAATTCCAGACAGAAAGAGTAGGAAATTCAAAGGCCTCAGTGTGGAACATATGTGGAGTTTTCCAAGACCAGTGTGGCTTGAAGACACTGAGCAAGAAGAATAGTAGGGAATAAGGTAAGAAATGTGTTGGGTAGGGAGAAGATGATGTGATAGTTTTTATCTTGACTTTCCATAGGAATAAAATAGGGAATGGTTATAGGATATTGAGGAGGAGAGTGGCATGATCTAATTGGCATTTTAAGAAAACCCCTCTGGGTACTTTATGGAGAAGAGTTTATAGGGGTCAGAGTGAAGCAGAGAGTCTGGATAGGTGATTACTGTGATAATCCAAGGGGGTGATGATGCTGCTGCTGAATCAGAGGGCAATGGAAAAGGTTTGAGGGGGAAATTAAAAGGCATGAGATAATCTAGGAAAGAAGGAAAATGATTTGACTAAAAAAGTATATAATTTCCTGCCAGCACGAAGAACTCACTTAAGGTTGGTTGTTATGAATTTAAAATGAGAGTAGCAAGTATGTTGTGCTTTTTTTTTCCCAGTCACATTCTACTAGGTAGGCTTAGGTTAAAGTAGGAAGAGATTTAGATTCCGCCTCAGTTGGCAATTTAATAAGAAAGTGCAATAGAGAAAAAGAGGAGCAATGGATATGTAAATGCATGTAAGAGAGTTCATATAATAATTGACAATGGAATTGAAGTGGATAAGAGAAAAGTAAAGACATGAGGAGTTGAGAGACAGTGAGAGACAGAGATAGGATCACTCTATTGGGAGTACAGATGGAGTTGAAGGAAAGTGAGACTCCTCGTTGATAATGGTAGATCCAGGGCAGACTTCAGAGGTGAGTTGCTGAGGTAGGTAGAGGAACAAGGATATTAAGATCAGGTTCATGATACTAGAAAATTTATCCATGTGCACGTTGAAATCACAAAAGGTGGAATTGGAGAGTGATGGTGAGTAACATAAAAATCTTCAAATAAAGAGGAAGAGAGTAAATTTGGAAGTTCTGGTCAATCCAGGAAGTGGGGGAAATGGTAGTATGTTGGAAAAAGCACTAAACCTGGCTTCATTCATTTACTCTTTTATTGAGTCCTTCAGCACGTCAGGGAGTGGAAATGTCAACATGCATAAAATAAAAATTCTGCTTCCCCCGGGTTTCTGGCCAGTGCAAGAGGCAGAAAACAGATCATTAAAGCCACATCCTGTGCAATCCACTAGTTATGGAAGCCCCTGTAATGTGGGAATGGCTTATTGTATTTAGGGGATGGAGAAACTTTCTCAGGTAAGGTAGAAAGGAATGCTTGGATGGATAAGTATATATTTCAAGATCCATAAAGAGGGCAGGACATCTGGCAGAGACAGAGTATGACAATGAAGTGGAAGGTGAGGAGAGAGCAAATAGGCAGATATGGCGGGGCAATTCCTCTGCAGGTAGCAGAGAAGCTGCCAAACTGGGGCTGAAACACAGGTTGAAAACATGATTAGAATGTCTTCTATTGTAAGCAGTTGGAGTCACCATTGGGTTTAAATGGGAGTTTAAATCAGATCTAGATTTCAGAAAACTTTTTCTGGCTCTAGTATGGCAGATGGATTGAAAGCAGCAATGGAGGTAGAAGACGTTAGCATAGTAAAAATAAGAATTATCAAGGTCCTCAATTAACAAGAGGAATAATTAAGAGGGCATAAAATTGCAGCAGATATTTTTTAAAAAGTGTGTAATAAAAATGTTTTTTTCAGTATGTCCACAAAGTTGCCTGATGATGACTACAATCTGTTTTAGAATATTGCCATTACTCCTGGAAGAAACCCCATAACCATTAGCAGTTACCCCCAATTGCCACCCCACCCCCAGCCCCTGGCAATCACTAATCTATGCTCTGTCTCTATGGATTTGCCTATTCTGGACACTTTATGTCAATTGGATGATATAAGGTGTGGTCTTTTGTGACTGGCTTCTTTCACTTAGCATTCATATATAAACATTTTTTGTGGACTCATGTTTTCACTTCTCTTGGATATATACCTAGAAGTGGAATTTCTGGCTCATATGGTAACTTTATATTCACCTTTTTGAAGTACTGTCAAGTTCTTTGCAACATTGCTGTATCATTTTGCATTCCCATCAGCAATGCGTGTGCCTTCCAATTTCTCCATATCTTCACCAACACTTGTTATTGTCTCTCTTTTCAATTATAACTATCCTAGTGGATGTAAAGTGGTAAATCATTGTTTTTCTGATTTACATTTAACTCCTTTCTAAGAATGTTGAGTATCTTTGCATGTGTTTATTAGCCATTTGTATAACTTCCTTGAAAAAAAATCTATTCAGATCATTTGCCCATTTTAATTGGGTCTCTGGTCTTTTTGTTTTTTAACTGTAAAGAGTTCTTTATACAATTCTATATAGAAATGTTTTGTCAGATAGATGATTTGTAAATGTTCTCTTAATTTCTATGCATTATCTGTTCACTTTCTTAGTGGCATCTTTTGAAGCATAACAGGTTTTTATTTTGATGACATTTGATTTATCAATTACATTTTTTGTCTCTAATACAGTTACTGTCCTATCTAAGAAGGTTTTATGTAACTCAGTTGTAAAGATTTATTCCTATTTTTTTTTCTAAGAGTGTTTTAAAATACTTTTAACTCTTATATTTAGGTTAACTGTATGATCCATTTTTACTTTTTGTGTATGATGTGAGGAAGGGGTCCAACTTCATTCTTTTGTATGTGAATATCCTTTTGTCCAAGCAACAATTATTGAAAAAAGGATGCCAGTACCTGATTTTTCCTGAGAGACTAAGTTTTGACCTAGGCTTGACTCCCAGAGCTGGGACCCACTGAGTAGCCAGCCTCCATATTCTAAAATTCACTCCCTCTTGTGGCCCAAGAGGATGCTGCTCCTGCAGGGAAATATTGGAAGAATAGAAAACAGGAGGTGGTAAAATAGAAAAGGGAGCACATTCAGGGTAACCCTATCTATACCTCCCTCCTCCTCCTTCTAGATTGGGGATGGGTGTAGAGAGCACTAGCCTAGAAGATAGACGAGTATGGGAGAAAATGGATACCACAATGACCATCTACCACTTGGATACATCAGTGGAGCTAATGGAGAAAACCCAAGCTCTAGCAATCACCCATCCCTTCAGAGAAGAAGTTTCCTCTAAGTAGGAGGGGTTAGTCTTTGGCAGAGGGGTTAAAAGACACTTCCTGGATTAGGTACTTGCTGTAACTGGTTTCCTTTTTCCTGCTACACTTGCCTGCCTGATTTGGCCCAATTTTTAATTGTGTTGTTTGCATTTTGACTCTGGAGTTGTAAATATTAAAGGATGCTTAAATACTCTGAACATAGTCCTTTATCATTTTTATAGGTGGCAAGTATTTTCTCCTAATACATGGCTTGCATTTTCACATTTTTTTTAGTGTTCTGGAAAAGCTAAAATTTTAAGCTTAGTTGAAGAGCAATTTATTACTTTTTTCTTTAGTTTCATATATTTTGTGTTGTGAGAAATATTTACATAACCCAAGTTCATAAAGATTTTCTTCTAGGTCTATTTAGTCTTAGCTTTTATTTTTAGAATATGGTCTATTTCAGGATAATTTAGCAAAAAGTATAAGGTAAGAGTAGAGAAGAAGCAAAAGGAATTCATGACAAAAGAAATCTTTGCTACAATAGGCAATTAAAACACTCTAGGACTTGTAGTGATGTACATAGGTGACAGAAACCCTGCTGATGCTATCTGAGGAAGTGGAAGGATTTTCACCAGGCTGGGCCATGTGGTGTCTGTTTGTGGGGAAGGATTGCAGTGGAATGCCTCTCCCAGTGCACTTTAAATACATGAATATTCATAGAAGTCTTATTTGAATTAAAAATTTTGTTTTTCAACATTTATTTATTTTTGAGAGAGAGAGAGAGACAGAGTGTGAGTGGGGGAAGGGCAGAGAGAGAGAGAGAGAGGGAGACACAGAATCTGAAGCATTCCAGGTCTGAGCTGTCAGCACAGAGCCCGATGTGGGACTTGACCTCACAAACCATGAAATCCTGACCTGAGTTAAAGTCACATGCTTAACCTACCAAGCCACCCTTGCGTCCCCATAGCAGCCTTATTTGTAATAGCTGGAACCTAGAATCAATCTGGATGTCCTCTGGATGAGTGTTTAACCAATCTGTGGTATAGCCATACTATGGCGTGCTATTCAGCAATGAAAACAAACTTTTGGGACACACAACAATGGAATATGGTGAGTAAAAAAAGTAAATCGCAAAAGGTGACCTACTATATAATTTCAATTATATAACTTTTTTAAATGACAAAATTTTAGAAATGGGGGATAGATTAGTGATTGCTAGGGGTTGGGGGAGATGGAGGTAAGGGAGGTAGGAGTGATTTTAAGAGGGCAACAGGTGTGATCCTTGTGGTATTGAAACTGTTCAGTCTCTTAACTCAAGTGATGGATACACAAACCTATACAGATGCTGAAATTGTATAAAATTTAACACACACACATACACAAATAAAATAGGATATCTGAATAAGATTAATGAACCATATCTGTGTCATTTTGCTGATAGTGATATTATACTACAGTTTTGCAAGCTGTTACCATTGTTGGAAAATGAGCAGATTTTACAAGGGATCCCTACATATTATTTCTAACAACTGTATATAAATCTATAATCATCTCAGTAAAAATGTCATTTAAAAAGTAAGAAAATTGAGCCAAGGATTTTGACATGCTTTTATTTAACCAAAAATACACCTAGGTCATATGAAAATACATGCAAAGATAATTAACATCATTAGTTATTAGGAAAATACTAATTAAAACCCATGAATGTTTTGGAGAGGATATGGCACAACTGGAACTCTCATTTATTGCTATTTGAAATGAAAAATGGTACAGATACTTGGAAAACAGTAAGGTAGATTTTGAAAATAAAAGTCAAACATAGAGCTGTCATATGAACCAGGTATCTTACTGCTATGTATTTATCCAAAATGACTGAAAACATGCCTAGACAAAAAAATAGTACAGAAAATGTTCATTGCTTCTTTAAGTATATTAGCCCCACATTGGAAATAATCCAATTATCTATCTACTGATGAATTGATAAATAAAGCATGTTATATATGTAGGATGGAATACTATTCAGCAATATTCAAAATGAATGAAGTGATGATAAATGCATTAACATGGACTGAAAAATCATTATGTTAAATGGAAAAAGCCAGACACAAAAGACTAATGATTTTATTTATGGGACATTAAAAAAAATAGAAAATAGTATTGACTTAAATCAGATTAGTGGTTACCAAAATTATGGAAAGAGCCCAAATATCAATCATGAATGGATAAATAATATTGGGGAATACACACACACACACACACACACACACACACACACACAAGAATATTACCAGACATCAAAAAGAATGAAATCTTCCCATTTGCAATGACATGGGTGCAGCTAGAGTGTATAATGCTAAGTGAAATAAGAAAAGGACAAATATCGTATGATTTCACTCGTATGTAGAATTTAAGACACAAAACAGATGAACATAGGGGACAGGGGAAAAAAAAGAGGGAGGCAAACCATGAGACTCTTAACTGTAGAGAACAAACTGAAGGTTGACAGAAAGAGGTGGGTGGGGATGGGCTAAATGGGTGATGGGTATTAAGGAGGGCATTTGTGATGAGCCCTGGGTGTTATATGTAAATGATGAATCACTAAATTCTACTCCTGAAACTAATATTACACTATATGTTAACTAACTAGAATTTAGATAAAAATTTGAAACAAAAAAATGCTAATTCCAAGAAAAAAAACAATATAATAATGCACCATTTGAATAAAATAATGATATATTTTAACATTATCTTATCAATAAGGGCTCAGAAGGCAGTCGAGAAAAGATAAAATCCTGGTGAGATGAACTTGTTTAAATGATTTGCTGCTTTACTGGATTACGTGTGTGTGTGTGCGTGTGTTTGTGTATAAAAGAATGTTGGATGGCTACCTATCTGAGAGGTATAAAAATGAATATGATTTTAAGTTGAAAAATAAAATATCAGCCAAAGGAGATGTTTATTGAAACAGGGAAAAAAATTAGTGGTTACTGAGGCTAGGATTGACTGCAAAGACACATAGCAACTTTGGGGTCATTGGAGATATTCTATACCTTGATTGTAGTAGTGGTTACATAACCATTTGTGTATTTGTCAAAAAGTATTGGACTACACACCTGAAATGAATGAAATGTATTTTATGTAAATGTTATATAAATTAAACTGATTTTAAAACATTCAGGAAAACCATGAATAAATTCTTCTATAATTGGGGATTTCTGAGCTGGGTCTTATTGTCTCCATTTGCTTTAAATCTCAGAATTGGAAGGAATCTTAGACATGGATATCTGGGTTACCCTCTTGTTTTCAACAGGATGAAATTGAGGTTTAGAGAGAAAGTCTTTCCCAAGGCCACACAGTTAGTTAATAAGAAACTTGGACTAGAAGCCACTGTCCTGAATTTCTAGTGTGTATTCTGAGGTTATTCATTATACAGTAGTCTCCTCTGAGGATACTGACCATGCTGTATCAATTTTTTTCTCTTTAATTCTCAGCTGCCCTTTCTACCTACAGTCATCCAGCTGGGGCCTTTTGTATATGTCACTCAGTGCTGTGTATATTGTTGATTTAATATCAGAATCTGAGAGAGAGGCAAGGAGAAGGGACACAAAAAGGGGAAAAGGATAGAGCATCATTCATTATGTACCTATTACCTCAATTTCACTGCATACAGATGAAAAGGAAGGTATCTTATTTTTAAAATTTCAGTTTAATGCCATCAATTTAATTTCAGATGTTTCAGATGTTACATATTTTAATTCTACAATTTGAATTTGATGGTCTTTTATAAGATAAATTTTTAGCTAACTTTTTAATCTTTTTGTCAGCCCCTACCCATGCCTTAGTCACAATAGTCATAAAGTCTCAATTACCTAACTCCAGCAGCTGAATTACTTGTGAGTCTGTTTTTGCTATCTGATTTAATATTCTATTTTTGTTTTTAGTTACTCAGTCTGTACTTTGTTGGCCTTATTAATTTTTTTAAATGTTTGATTATCTATTAAAAATAGACTTGAGATGGTATCTTTCACCCTTTTCTTTCTAGGTAGAGTAGGGGCCTGAATCCAATCACAGGCAGTTCTGAGTCAAGGCTGAGGTACAGCCCTATCAAAGGTTAGTTTACCTGGGTTCTCCTTATCCCCTTTTCAACAGAGAGCCTAATGTATTCCCAACTCCTCCTCCTTGTGAGCACAGAAATGTGCTCCAATCCATGATTCCCAAGATTCCCAAACCTGCTGAGCTCTTTAGAGGCTTTTCACTTGGGTTTAGCCTCCTGCCTCATGTAGCCTAGTATTGAGCACAAGTCCCAAGGGGAAAGCTGGCAGGGCTTTGAAGCCCATCAAGTTTCTTCCAAATACTCTGCCAGGTTTTTTGTGCCCTCCACACATTCAAAGTCTTAACTGTCAGACTCCTGTCCAAACAAGAACCAACAAATGCCCCCAGGGTAAAGGAAGTGGAGAAGGTCAGGCCACATGATAAGGCTCCTCCTTTCTGAAAGTTCAGTCCCTTTAGTTCTGGCTGCATCTTTCTGCTACTTTCTAACATATTTTCTAAATTGTGTAATTTTTTTTCTAATTTCTCTTGTCAGGAGCATTGACCCATCATTAGCTAGTCTACCATACCTGAAATGCAAATCTAACCCAATGAAGTAAATGTCAGTAGGTAAAATGTCTACAATTTAAGTACTTTATTTATTTATTTATTTTATAAAAATTTTTTTTAACGTTTATTTTATTTTTGAGACAGAGAGAGACAGAGCATGAATGGGGGAGGGTCAGAGAGAGAGGGAGACACAGAATCTGAAGCAGGCTCCAGGCTCTGAGCTGTCAGCACAGAGCCCAACGCGGGGCTCGAACTCACGGACTGCGAGATCATGACCTGAGCCGAAGTCGGCCTCTCAACCAACTGAGCCACCCAGGCGCCCCACAATTTAAGTACTTTAAATAAACTTGGAGAAAACAAAGACTGGGGTGCAGGATTTAGAAAATAAATCTAGTGACTTTCCATTTTTTCAAAAATCAACAATTTGTTTTCATCTACTTTAACAAGAATATTACCACTTTTGTTGACATTTATTATACACCAAGTACTGTTCCTAGAACTTTATATACATAATCTCATTTAATCCTTGCATCAATACCATGCATGATGTAGGTCAACTATTCCCATTTACAAATGAGGTCATTGAGACACAGGGAGGTCACACACTTAGAGGGAAAGCAGAGATTTGAGAATGAATTTTCTTTCTCTACCACTAGACCACTACTCACATGAAAACCAGTTTTACAATTAACTGCCTGTTGTGTGAGTCACAATTACTCTACCAATGACTGAGTAAACTTCCTAAGACTCATTCACAGTTGTAATATAAAATAATCTCTTGAATTGGAAGACAGGAAAGAATTTCAGAAGTTACAGTCCTCAGGGCCTTGCATGAATTGGTAATATTGATTAAAGATCCATTATGAAATTCAATACACATGGCTGTAGTGAGGAGCTGTTGATCACATTTTCCTGGAATTCATTCATCAAAGATGGGCAGTTCCAGGAAGAAGGGTTCTGCACATGGATTGCCCAATGGAGGGTTCTAGTTCACAGGGCCCTATGTTTCCATTAGAAAGTAGTGTAGGTGAATTCTTAGACTTTTCTGAACCTCTTGTGTTATGAGATCAGTAGAGTAGAAACAGCCATGGTATAGGCCAGGCAGAGGTCCATAGACAGCCTCAGAGCTGAGAGGGGCCAACAGTTTTACCACTGTGGCCAGGAATGGTGTGTCTTGCACAGACTGACCATCACATGTGGGAATAAAACATATTTTGAATCACCTCATGGATACATGCTTATACCAGGGTTTCAGACAAATCTCTGCACCCCCACCTGCACAGACAATGGTGCCATTAGATAAAGCCAGGGACATGGTGGGTGAAAAATGCTGATTTTATGGAAAAGACTCTGAACACTCTCAGTGTTAGGATTAGGATTAACAGATTAGGATTCTGTTAAAAGATGAATTAAGATTTGGTAGAGAAAGTATGTTCAATATAGAAAAAGTCACTTTTTTTAAGATCTGAATTTGCAGCCTTTGAAAATCCTACCACTAAACTACTAGCCAGATAGACTTAAGCATAGGGTTCTTTTAGGATGCAAGAAAAACTTCTCTAGTGGACAGCTTAACCAAGGTTATGAAAGAGAAAAGAGATAGTTCTCTGAATAAGAACAAGCAGGATATTCCAGGGAAGAAGTAGGCATTTAATCCTATGAAAATTCATGAGATAAATATAGCTCCATTTTGTAAGACACCAGAGTCCCAAATAAATTAGGCAATTTGTCTAAGGTCTCAGAACCAGTAAGTGTTTGAACCTATAATCAGTTAAGGGTATATATAAATTGCAAGATGTTGCCTTTCTACTGTAACCTACTGCTTTTCTAGCCATTAATGCAAGTGGGTATACCTCACTAAGCTGCATTTGTGGAAAAGGACATTACTAAATGTCTTATTTTATAAGATTGTTATTAGATGTTCTTTTTCTATAAAGCTTTTTTTTAGAAGTTTATTTATCTTGAGAGGGGGCAGGTAGAGAGAATGAGTGAGGGAGGGGAAGAGACAGAAGGAGAAAAAGAATCCCAATCAGGCTCTGTGTGGAGACCAAAACAGGGCTTGATCCCATGAACTGTGAGATTATGACCTGAGACAAAATCAAGGGTTGGACATGAAACCAGCTGAGCCAGCCAGGTGCCCCTATGAAGTTTTTGTAGGTGATACTCTTTCCTCCTAGACTTAGCTGTGAAAATCTCTTCAAATACTATATAACTATGTCTAGGTCTCATTGCATTCCATGTTGGTATCTAAGGCCTCTCCTCCCTGAGACATGAGTGCTATCTGCTCATTTTGGGTTTTGTTTGCTGCTCTTTTTCCACTTCTTTAAGGTGTAAGGTTAGGTTGTGTATCTGAGACTTTTCTTTCTTCTTTAGGTAGGCCTGGATTGCTATATACTTTCCTCTTATGACCGCCTTTGCTGCATCCCAGAGGTTTTAGGCTGTGGTATTACCATTTCCATTGGCTTCCATGTACCTTTTAATTTCCTGTTTAACTTCTTGGTTAGTCCATTCATTCTTTAGTAGGATGTTCTTTAATCTCCAAGTATTAGTTACCTTTCCAAATTTTTTTCTTGTGGTTGATTTCAAGTTTCATACCGTTGTGGTCTGAAAATATGCACGGCATGATCTCAATCTTTTTGTACTTGTTGAGGGCTGATTGGTGTCCCAGTATGTGTTCTATTCTGGAGCATGTTCCATGTGCACTGGAGAAGAATGTATATTCCACTGCTTTAGGATGAAATGTTCTGAATATATCTGTTAAGTCCATCTGCTCCAGTGTGTCATTCAAAGCCATTTTTTCCTTGTTGATTTTCTGTTTAGATGATCTTTCCATTGTTGTAAGTAGTGTGTTGAAGTCCCCTACTATTATGGTATTATTATCAATGAGTTTCTTTACGTTTGTGATTAATTGATTTATATATTTGGGTGCTCTCACATTTGGAGCATAAATGTATATAATTGTTAGGTCTTCTTGGTGGATAGACCGCTTCATTATGATATAAACCCTTCTTCATCTCTTGTTACAGTCTTTATTTTAAAGTCTAGATTGTCTGATATAAGTATGGCTACCCCAGCTTTGTTTTGTTGACCATTAGCATGATAGATGGTTCTCCATCCCCTTTCTTTCAATCTGAAGGTGTCCTTAGGTCCAACATGGTCTCTTGTAAACAACAGATAGATGGATCTTGTTTTCTTATCCACTCTGTTATCCTGTGTCTTTTGGTTGGAGCATTTAGTCCATTGACATTTTAGAGTGAGTACTGAAAGATATGAGTTTATTGCCATTATGTTTCTTGGAGAGCTGGAGTTTCTGGTGATGTTCTCTAGTCCATTCTAGTCTTTGTTGCTTTTGGTCTTTTTTTTTAATCTTTTCTGCCATCAGACAGTCCCCCTTAAAATTTTTTTGCAGGCCTGGTTTAGTGGTCATGAACTCCTTTACTTTTTGTTTTTCTGGGAAAATTTTTATCTCTCCTATTTTGAATGACAGCCTTGCTGGGTAAAGAATGCTTGGCTGCATATTTTCTCATTTCAGCACATTGAATATATCCTGTCACTCTTAGAATTCTGGCCTGCCAAGTTTCTGTGGATAGGTCTGCTGCAAACCTGATCTGTCTTACCTTGTAGGTTAAGGATTTTTCCCCCTTCGTACTTTCATGACTCATTCCTTGTCTGAGTATTTTGTGAATTTGACTATGATATGCATTGGTGATGGTCATTTTTTGTTGAATCTAATGGGAGTCCTCTGTGCTTCCTGGATTTTTATGTCTGTGTCTTTCCCCAGGTTAGGAAAAATTTCCACTATGATTTGCTCACATAACCCTTCTACCCTTTTCTCTCTCTCTTCATCTTCTGGGACCCCTATGATTCTGCTGTTGTTCCTTTTTAATGAATCACTGATTTCTCTAATTCTTTTTTTTTTTTTTTTTTATTTATTTATTTTTTTTTAATTTTTTTTTTTTTTATTTTTGGGACAGAGAGAGACAGAGCATGAACGGGGGAGGGGCAGAGAGAGAGGGAGACACAGAATCGGAAACAGGCTCCAGGCTCCGAGCCATCAGCCCAGAGCCTGACGCGGGGCTCGAACTCACGGACCGCGAGATCGTGACCTGGCTGAAGTCGGACGCTTAACCGACTGCGCCACCCAGGCGCCCCTCTCTAATTCTTAAAGCATGCTCTTTTGCCTTAGTCTTCCGCTTTTTTCTGCTTCATTATTCTCCATAAGTTTGTCCTCTATATAGCTGATTCTCTGCTCTGCCTCACTCATCCTTGCCTCCTTGGCATCCATTTGAGATTGCAGCTCAATTACAACAATTTTTATTTCATCCTGGCTATATTTACTTCTTTTATCTCCACAGAAAGGGATTCTAATCTTTTCACCCCCTCTAGTATTCTTATTATCATGATTCTAAATTCTGGTTCAGACATCTTGCTTGTATCTGTGTTGGTTAAGTCCCTGGCTGTCTTTTCTTCCTACTCTTTCTTTTGGGGTGAATTCCTTTGTTTTGTAATTTTGAAGGGAGAAAAGGAATGAATGATGTAAAAAAATAAAATTAGAAAAAAATTCAAATCAAAGAAAAATTAAAAATTAAAAACAACACACAGACACACACACAAATCAAATAAATGATGCTAGATCCTAGGTGTGTTTTGGTCTGGGTGTTGAAAGAAGCTTGATAGAGAAATAAGGGGAAAGAAAAAAAAAGGAAATTGCTTGAAAATTTGAAAAACTGAATACAATGAAATAGAAGAAAATGAAATGATAGAAGTAAAATAGAGTTTGAAAAAATTTACACAAAAGTAAAAATATAGTAGGAAAAAAATTAAAAATATTTTTAATAAAAATTGAAAATAAAGATAAATTTTTTCTCTTTCTGTATTCAAGAAAAAAAAAGAAAATTGAATAGATGGACCAGCAAACAGACTGAAATACAATTGAAATTATTTCGTTTTCCCCTAGAAGTCAAACTATGAAGCACTTTATAGTCCATAAACTAAGCAGGCAGAAAGATTTGTGTTCCTGAAGAGCAAGGTTGGCCCAGTTGGGTGGGGCTTAATGTAACAGCTCCATTCTCCACTAGATGGCGCTGCTTAGCTTACTGGCGTGGATTGTTGTGGTGCTTGTAGGTGTGTATGTGCATGTGTGGGAGCCGTGAAAATGGCGTCACCCAGCTACCCAGTCTCTAGTATGGGAACTCTATTCTCTCATATTAGCAATGGCACATCCATCCTTTGTCTTCAGCTTCCATCTACTCCCTGCTTTTACACTGTTACCAAGCCCCAGGAAGCACCTCCCTCCTGGGTTTTATCTCAGATGCCGCTGTTTTTCCCGACCCCTTATTTCTGAGGGACTGCAGGTTTGACCTGTTCTGCTCTTCTGCAGGAGAGTCTCACTGAACAATGCCTGCATGCTGGCCGTACCCAGGAATGTTTGTGGGACCTTACTGCTGTTGATGCCCAGAGGCTGCAGCTGGGTGCCAGCCTGCCCCAGAAAAGTTTCACATGATCATGTAGCAGCAGCATTTCAAGGATTATGGGAAATCACAACACACATCTGACGCCAGGCTTCACCCCCAACGACTTGTTCTGGCACCAGCGAATGTGGTTGTTCCTCTGGGTCCACTAGGGTCTTTGCCTTGGGGGGGGTCACATAGCCTCTACCAGCTGTCCTCCCAGCAGGGGAACAGCCTCTCCCCATGTGGCCCAAAGACCCCTGGACTTCACTCTTTTCCTGTGGATTCACCCTTCTTACTAGAGTACAGCCAGTTATTGAGCTGTGGATTTTCAGACTCTGCCCTCTCCCTGTTTATAGAGTCTTAATGAAATTTAAACCCTCTCTTTTCTCCTTTCTCCCTTCAGTCTCTGTGAGTGTTTCCACTTTTTCATTTTCTCTCCAGCTGCTTCTGGGGGGGTGCATTTCCTGTGTTTCCCCCCTCCCCATCTCCATCCTCTCTCTGCCCACAAAAACAGCTCCCTGCCCTACATGGCTTCTCTATCCCCCAGTTCACCTCTCTGTGCTGTGTACCTGCTGAGTTCTGTGGTTCAGGTTGTGCAGATTGTTGTGTTAATCCTCAAATCAGTTTTCTAGTTATGCAGGATGGTTTACTGTTGATCTGGCTGTATTTCATGAATGCAAGACACACACACAAAAAAACCTTCCATGCTGTTCCACTATCTTGGCTCCTCCTTGGCCACTTTATCCTTCAGGATAGTCATCTGTAGAAGTTCTCTTTGTCTGTTTTAGGCAGTGTTTGGTCCCTGGCCTAAATGTGGTACATTTTGACTAGGTGTGCTCTGGTGTTCTTGTGAAATGAGTCCTGTTATCACCAGCACTGATACCGAGGCTCTGCAAAACTCCTCTTTTGGGAGATGTGATGTGAGTAGGGCTTTGGGCTGGTCTTCTGGGAGAAGGGTTCCACCACACTGGGATTAAGGCAAGAATGACTGGGAAGGGTGGTTCCACTGGAGTGCATGGGCAAGGCTTGGTATAAGCAAGTTAGGTGGTGAGTGTCAGCACTGTGCTGGTTCCCGTAGGTGGATGCTGATGGGAGGTGCAGGGAAATGGCACCTGCCAGTTCCTTTGTTCCTGGAAGGGTCTCTCCATGAATGCTGCCTCTCAGAGACACAGAGCAGACAACCTTTCCACTGTGCGCCCCAGGTGTTCTTCAGATAAATTTGTCCAAGCTGTGTGTCCATGGGTAGTTTGCCTGCCTTCTCTCCAAGAGTAGCACCGATGTCCTCTGGGCTGTTCCTGAGGCAAGACTACTGACCTTTAGAATTCTAGGTTCTAAGCTCTGCTGGTTTAAAGATCTCATAAAATTCAGGATCTCTAGCTTTCCAAGCCAATTGCCATGATGATTCATTTTCCCCATGTTCTCCCCTATGTTAGTCTTTCTCTCCTGCCTTTCCTTGACCGTGGTTCCTCTCCACCCTAGGAGTCACCATCTGTTTCTCTCACAAACTGCATGTCTGTACTTTCTACCTTCTTTGATATGGCCTCTTCTCTGCCTTTAGTTGTGAAGATTGTTCTGCTTGTCTTCAGGTCTATTTATGGGGTATTTAGGATGATTTGATAGTTATCTAGTTATATTCATGAGTCAAGATGAGCCTAGGGTTATCCTACTCTGCTGCCATCTTCCAGACTCTCCAATTAAGGCTCACTTTGATGGTGGATATAAAATGTGCAGCATTCCAAGTTACCTGATATGTCCAAATGAAATCTCTTGTAAGTATTTTCATAGAGGAAATGAAAATAAATTATTTGGAGTCCCTTTGGAAAATAAGAGTAATTTTGAGAAAATTATCCTTATGTCAAGTTCATATTTCTTAAATTCTTACAAATCCAAAATGGATTTATGTCCTAACAACAGATTTTTTAAATTATTATAATTTGTTATTCTTTAAAATATGTTAAGATTCAAGAAAAGTGAGTCTTGGGGACATAGACCTCTACCTTCTAAATTTATGACATGGAATTAAACTAAGGACTGAGGACCAAAGTCAGAAATACATATGTCAAGATCAATATAAAATAAAGGAACTGATAGCAGTTGAGGTCAAATTATCAGGCACAAGTATAAAACAGAGAAGTTCGTGATATGTGGGAGTTTGTGAAGCAAGGAGAAGCATAAATGAACTATCTGGGGATGGAAGGTTACCAGACAGACAGAAGTAGTTGTGGTATTTATACTTGAACCATAGCATAACCTGGGTTTAAGTCTTAAACCTTGATTTTCTAACTCATCTTTGCTTTTATGGTCTACAGGAGTAGAGTTAGAGACAAAGGATAGAAGAAGGTGGGAAAAGTGGGTGTTGCCAGACATACTAGGGAAGTTTAGAACATATATGGGGCTCCTGGGTGGCGCAGTCGGTTAAGCGTCCGACTTCAGCCAGGTCACGATCTCGTGGTCTGTGAGTTCGAGCCCCGCGTCAGGCTCTGGGCTGATGGCTCAGAGCCTGGAGCCTGTTTCCGATTCTGTGTCTCCCTCTCTCTCTGCCCCTCCCCCGTTCATGCTCTGTCTCTCTCTGTCCCCCCCCCCA
>NW_024412411.1:16697788-16743788 GCF_014898765.1 Herpailurus yagouaroundi | reverse complement strand
CCCCCCCCCAAAAAAAAAAACGTTGAAAAAAAAAAAGAACATATAATAATTTTACACTTGGAGGAAAATACAGTATGTAATAGAGAGAAGCCTGTTACATTCTGAATACTTGCAATATCCAGAGCCTACAGAACCAAATGGTGTTTTAGTTGAGGTGGAACTGATTTGCAGAATATAAATTCACTCCTCTGGTTGTTGTTGGTCAAATATGAGGTGAGCATCTCACCCAAAGGCAGTCAGTCAATTTAGGCTAGCCAAAAGTCTGTGAGGTTGCCTAGTGAGTAAACTCTGGCCATATGGACATCTAGGGATGAAAACAACTATCTCAACAAACCAATCAAATTTTCTCTGAAAGAGTCTAAATTGGCAAAATATAGTGAGAAAGATGGTTAATTGGTGGTGCTGGAAAAAAAGGAGGCAAAATTTTTTGGTCAACCACAAAATGGAGCCCTAAAGTAGGGATCAACACATCCTTTTTATCTCCTAAAATCTTCAAATTCTAGAATCTTTCGAATCTTCATGAGGTCTGACTGTATGAAAGAAAGTCATCATTTTTTTTGTGATTTTATATATACTTAAAATGAACTCCTGTGGCTTTAGGCATCTTTTCTCAAAGTTTATTAATTTGTATACTACCTTTGAAATACAGGTTTCTCAATAGAGTCTGTCTGATGTTAACCATTCACCTTGAAGAGTGTATTTTTGGTTAGGGATTAATTCTTCTATTAATTTATCATGCCTATAGTGAAGATGAGAACTAACTAGCATCTATATACATAATATACTCTTTAGGATAAAGTATTTGAAGTAAATGAAGCAATATAGTAAATAGCAAAGCTTGGTCTCTTCCCTGGGAACTTCTTGCTCTGAGCCTGGGTGGTAGATGAGATCTTCATCCTGAGTTCACTACTTGGGCATATGACCTCAGAAAAGAGTCTTGAGAATTAAGTATTTGATTCTAGGCACATTCTGCTCAACAAGCCATATGATGCCTGCCAGAGGAAAGACAAAAGTGATAAATGTCCTTCCTGTCTCCTCTCTATCCCCCTCAGTTGTATTGAAAATTATATTATGAGACTTTTCCTTATGGGACATTCCACCTTCCCTTCCATTGTTCCCATATCATTGTATAACCCACTTTTTAACTTTTTCATTTCTTCTACAAAAATAACAGATATCACATATTGAATGCTTGCTAGATTTTTGGAGCTGGAACTGTGATTAGCACTTTACTTCTGTTCCAGAAAAGTCTGAGTTATCTGGAAACAAGATAGTACCCTGCTTCCTTATCTCAGAGGGTTTGTGACCTAAACTATAGGTTCCCCTAGAAAAGACAGGGGAAAAGCCAAAAGAAACCCTCTATTTATCTATTTATCTGTATTTTCTAGTTGACCCCAAATTCCTGTGCTATTTACTGCAGTCTTAAGGAAGTTCAACCACAGAACAGCCTCAATCCATGTCCTTCTGTAAAGCAGGGGTTGTTGATTTTTTTTTCTGTAGAGTCAGATAGAAAATACTCTAGGCTTTGCATGCTTTATAGTCTTTGTCCTAACTACTCAACTCTGCAGCAGTAGTACAAAGGCAGCCATAGACAATATATACGCAAAAGAAAATAAGCTGTGTTTCAGCAAAACTTTATTTATAGAAACAAATGACAGGTGAATTTGGATTGTGGTCTGTAGTTCAATGACTCTTAGTGTAAAGAAATCTTTCAATGATTGTTGCCCGAGCATCTCTTTTCTTCTATTTTAGAATAATAAGTCACCACTTATTCCTTACAACCATGGGGATTGCTGAAAATATTTTCCTTGAAGATATAACTTACAGTTAATGAAGTTTTCCCAACCTTCATTGTAATGTTTAATTTTGATTATAGCACTTGGCACCAGGTAGTGACATAATTTAATGGAAATATAATTAGGTTTGGAGACAGAATATCTGAGTTTTATTACTGCTTTTGTCATCTATGACCTGTATGACTATTAAAGTCCCTTCATTTCTTGTGGTATTTTCCCTTTGCTCCTTGAGATACACCTTCCACTCTTTAATCTGCTCTATGCCCTTGGAGGTCTACCTCTAAGAACTGCATTCTTTAGTTTTCATGCCTTGTGGCTTTCAGTTGGATTTGACCAAGGGGGAGAATGAAGAAGAGTTAAAAGTAAGAGAGATAAATGAGGTTTGTTCTGTCCTGCAGGGTCATCAAGGGCTGGCCAATTCCATTGCCAGAATGTCATTGCTTCTGTAAAGGCAGTCCCAGTAAGAGTCTCTTTCTCCAGGTTCTAGTAACTATTATGTACCAGGTATATGCTCTATTCCTTGTGATTCCCTTATACTTGTCCATTCTTTTTAAATAGTCCTATTACTAAACTATTATCAAATTATCCATTTTGAGTATGTCATCTATTGCTCACGAGGCTCAGAGTGATGTTTCTTTACACCTTAATTATTTCTCTGTAAATAGGACCAAAATATGCAATTTGTCCACTTCACAGGGTTGTTTGTTTTTCTAATACTTTATTAAGCAAATACTCATTCAGCATGATTATGTTCCAGGCACTGAGGTAGGCACTGGTGCTATAACAATGGCCAAGATGGAGTCCACCCTCAAAAAATTCCCCAAGGGCTGGAAAGAACAACACAAAATAACAGATTTCTATACAGACAATACTACTGTCAAAGTGTGAAGAAAGCAGCAAAACAGGAAAGGGAAAGATTATGTGAGGGAAGTAGAAGAGCTCAGAGAAGGATCCAGGCTATGCAACCAGCTCTTGAAATGTAAAATAGACCCTCAGTCAAAATAAATACAGTGATATAAGGATCTTTCACATAAAAGTATGACCTCCCTGACCAAGCAACCTTGTCTCACTTCATTCTACTCCTTCCTTTCTGATCAATCTCCAACTTCTTCAATGGGTAATTTTTTTCCTCATAGTAACAGTTATTATTCAGTAAGACTTTATTCTCCTTTTTTCTCTTTTACTATAGCGCTCTTACAGTTCCCATTTATTTCTATAGTTTTTCTCCTTTTTGAGAAAATGGGGTCAACCCTCTAGCTTTTTACTGTATATCTGAACTCTAGCCCCAGATTCTCAATGCAACATGAAACACAAAATTCCTGACTTCCTTCCCTTAAACTACAGGTTAAGACTTTCCTCCCAACTTACCTATTTCTGGTAACTCATTGTATATTCAGGTACCTGGGTTACAGGACTTAAGTTAACTATCACTACATATAACACTACTCTTAACATGTAATCTGTTGCCAGATGCTTCCTCTGTATACTTGTCTGCAATAGTCATTTATTCATTTAATATTCTTATTCAACATTCATTGGATAAATATTTATTGAACACTTAACTATTAGCCAGAGACAATTCTAGGATCTAGGGATATAGTACTAAGCAAGGGAGACAAAAATAACCACTCTAGAATTTATATTCAAATGAAAATAAATAAATAATAAACTTACCCACATTTAATTGAATCTAAGAGGTCAGTGATTATCAAATACCATAAAACCTTGGACTGCAAGTAACTTGTTCTGCAAATATTCTGCTAGAGGAGCAAACATTTCTAACAAATTTTAACTTGATAAATGAGCAATGTCTTGCAATATGAGTAGTATGCGGTGCTGAATGTCACATGATCACAACTGAGCCAGTGGTTCTCTCTCTCTCTCTCTCTCTCTCTCACTGTGGAATTGTGGGTGATCATTAATGCAATGTCACATTTCCACAAAATCCTTGAAAGGAGGCAAAAGCAAGTGTCATTGATAAGTTCCTTATTAAAGTTGCACAAAAAGAAAAAGATTCCATTGAGCCAATAGATAGCAGTGATTCCATTAGTGATAGTGAAAGTCATCCTACACAGTAACCATCCTCTCTCTTGTCTCCCTTACACCAGCCACAAAGATTTTCAAAGTCAAGTACAGGTTAATTTGTGTATTTTTCCGTATTTTTTGTATTTTTTTTTGTATTATATTACAGTACTGTAACCATTTTTATATGAATATTTTTGGGTTGTGGAATGAATAATCTGAGTTTCCATTATTTCTTATGAGGAAATTGGCTTTGATATACAAGTGCTTTGGATTACAAACAGGTTTCTGGAATGAATTATGCTCTCAAACCAAGGTTTTACTGTACATTATTATTTTGTGTATCACCACAAAAAATGCTACCAGTTAAAATAATACACTATCAATTGTGAGATACTTTGATTTCATAGATGTTAAAATGTGATAAAATATGAATTTTTTGCATCTTCAGATCAATGAAATTCAATAATATAAACACATGTAATATCTCAGATAATGGGAAGTGCTAAGGAGAAAAATTACATAGAGAAAAGGGATAAGAGGAGCTGAGGGTGAGGGATGTGTTTTTTGTTGTTGTTTTCAGAGTGTGTGTATGTGTGTGTGAGAGAGAGAGAGAGAGAGAGAGAGAGAGAGAGAGAGAGCGCATGCACGAGGGACGGAGGGAGAGGGAGAGAATCCCAAGCAGGCTTCATGCCTAGTGCAGCACCTTATGTGAGGCTTGATCTCAATAACCTGAGTCAAAAATCAAGAATCGGATGCTTAAGCTACTGAGCCACCCAAGAACCCCAGAAGGATCTAATTTTAAATAAGGTATCCTGAAAGGTCTGATTGCACAGATGATATTTTAAAGGGAAGTCAGCCTTGCAGACATCTGAGGGAAGAGCAGACCAACAAAGAGAATAGTGAATACAAAAACCCTGAGGCAGGAGTGTATCTATTCATGTTCAAGGTACAGTGCAGTGGCAAGTACTACTGGAGGGGATTAAGCTAAAAGAAGAGTAGTAGGAGATGAGGTCAGGAGTAATAGAAAGCCAGATTATGTAGGATCCTTTAGGCTACCATAGAACTTTTGTTTTTGTGAGTGAGATGCAAAACAATTGGAGGTTTCTACACAGAGAAGTTAAATAATCTGATCTATTTTTTAAAAGAAGGACTCTGGCTACTGAATCGAGGAAAGACTGAGAGTGTGAGAATAGGAGCCAGTTAGGGAGCAATGGGAAAAATTAGGAATGTGGTATTGGTGGCTTGGACCTGGATGCCTTCAATGAAGTTAATAAGAAATGAGAGACTTTAAGTTTTAAAGATGGAATTTACAGATTTTCTGATGACTGAGATGTGGGATTGAGATTAAAGAATCAACAATGATGATGATGATGCCTCTGTTTTAGATCAGGGACCCTGGAAAAGTGGAGTTGCTGTTGCCTGAGATGAAGTAGATTGTGAGAGAAGCATGTTTAATATGGAACACTAAGAGTACAGGTTTGGCAATCTTAGATTTGAGATTCCTGTCAGGTATCCCAGTGATTATATTTTCTGACACTGTTTATTCCCTACTGCCTCTGCCACCAGACTGACACTTTCCATGCTCAGATTCTTAAAACCATTACCCTTCTTTGCATGTCCTAGGCTTTGCATGTCCTGATTCAACAAATCATTATTTTCTTTCTAAGATTAAGGTGATTAACATGTTTATTATTTTTTAAATTTTAGTTCCAGTATAATTAACATACAGTTACATTAGTTTCAGGTGTACAGTATAGTGATTAAACAATTCTATACATTACTCAGTGCTCATCATTGTAAGTGTACTCTTAATCCCGTTCACCTATTTCACACATTCTGCAACCCACCTCCCCTCTGGTAACCATCAGTTCTCCATAGTTGAGTCTGTTTCCTTGTTTGTCTCTCTTTTTGTTTTTCTTTGTTTTTTAAATTCTACATATGAGTGAAATCATTTGGTATTTGTCTTTCTCTTATTTTACTTAGCATAATACCCTCTAGGTCTATCTATGTTGTTGCAAATGGAAAGGTTTCATTTTTTATGGCTGAATAATATTCTATTGTGTATGTATACCATAGGGTGATTAACATTTGTACTCAAACACTTTTAATGTCTCCCCATTGTTTATTAAACATAATTGACTCTCCTCGGCTTGGCTATTGTTGGGCCTGAACTACTCTGAGTGCTGGCAAATATATACAGATATGTAACTACCATAACAATTAAAATGTTGATCATTTCCATCATCCCTAAAAATTCTGTCTTGTGAAAGATATTTCTATCTTTCATCCCCACCCCCTGAAAATTACAGATCTGAGTTTGTCCCTAAATTTTAGCTTTTTCCAGGATATTGTATAGATGGTATCACAGAGCATACAGCTTTTGTGTCTGGAATTTTTCACTTAGCAGGAGGCCTTTGAGATCAATCCATTTTGTTACATGTTTTAGGAGTTCGTTCCATTTTGTTGCTGAGTAGTAGGGGTGTTCCACAATTTATTGATCCATTCACTAGTTGAAGAATATTTGGGCTTTTCCATATTTTGGTGATTGTGAATAAAGCCACCCTAGTGGAATGAATAGTAGCCTTGCAAAAGACATGTCCATCTGGTACTTCAGAATGTGACCTTATTTGGAATAAAGCCTTATGCAAGATGTAATTAGGTAAGGCTATTGAAATAAAATCGTCTTGGATTAGTGTGAACCCTAAGTCCAATAATGAGTACCCTTATAAGAGATGGAAAAGGAGAAGACACTAGTTGATCAGGTAAAGATAGATGTGGGGATTGGAGTGATGGACCTACAAGTCAAGGAGTACCAAGGATTGCAGACAGCCACAAGAAACTATAGAGGAGGATGGAATGGATTCTTCCTCAGAGCTTCCAGGAGAAACTAACTTTATCAACACCTTTATTTTAGCCTCCTGGCATTCACAACTATGAGAGAATACATTTCTGTCATTTTAGGCCATCAAGTTTGGGATGATTTGTTGTCATAGTAGTCTCTTACGATCTTTTGTGTGGTAATAGTTGTAATGTCTCTTATTTATAATTTAATTTAACTTTAATTTTCACTAACTTTTTTTTGGGTAAGTCTAAAGGTTTTTGAATTTTGTTTACCTTTATAAAAAAATCAGCTCTTAGTTTCATTGGTCTATTAGGTTTATAGTCTCTATTTCATTTATTTATGCTTTGTTCTCTGTTATTTCCTTTTTTCTACTTACTTTGACTTTAGTTTGTTCTTTTTTTCCCAGTTCATTGAAGTGTAAAGTTAGATTGTTTATTTTGAAATTTTTCTTTTTTCTTAACGTGTTTATTCCTCTAAACTTCCCCCTTAGGACGTGTTTTGTTTTGTTTTGTTTTTCTGCATCCCATAGGTATGTATTTGTGTATTTTGCAGTTTGCTTATAATTGATTTCTAGTTTTCTACCATGGTAGTAGAAAAGATGCTTCATATGATTTCAAGATGCTAGATGCATTAAACTGTGCATCCTATTAATTATAGGTCCTATACCAGGCTCTGTGTGTCACTGGTAGAACCTGTATTTTAATACTGTTCCCAACCCTTCATTTTACTAGCAAGAACTCTTTTATTTCACTTTATTCTTTGTAATTCTAGACACTAGTATATATAGTTGACTCTTTCTTTCTACAGTATCAGACAATATCTACCTTTTAATTTGGGCGTTTAGGTCATTTATGTATAATACAATTATTGATTTATTTGCATTTAAGTAAAACATCTTGCTATTTTTTTCTGTTTATTCCATCCATTATTATTTATCTTGCTGAGTCTTTCTTATTGACTAATGTAATGTTTTTATATTTCATTTTATCTTTAATATTACATTAGTAGTTATATCTCTGTGCTTTAAACTTTTAGTGTTTAGTTTAGCATTTACAATATCCATCTTTAACTTGTCTACTTTCTAATTACAGTTCAACACTTCCTGTGTAGTTTGAGAAACTTACAACAGAATGCTCCACAATAATTACCCCATCCTTTTTGCCATTGTCGTCATACATCTTACTCTACATATACATACCCTCCATAAAACATTGTTGCTCTGTTTGTTTTAAAAATTCAATTTCTTTTATAATAATTAAAAGCTAAGAATATCTTCCATATTTATCCTAATTTTACTATATCTGGCACCTTTGATTTATTTGTATAAATCTATATTTCCATCTAGTATTATGTTCCTTCTTCCTGAAGAAATTATTTTTAACATCTCTTAAAAGTACTGATCTTCTAGCAATGAACTCACTCTCTTTTTGTTTGTTTAAATATTTTTATTTTTAAATTTTATTTTTATTTTGTATAGAATTCTGAAATCACAGTTCTTTTTTTCTTTCAGCACTCTACAGATATTTTCCATTGTTGTCTTGCTTGAATAATTTCTGAAATTGACTCTAATTCTTAGATTTTTAATTTAATTTAATTGTGGTAAGAACACTTAATATGAGATTTGTTTCATTTTATGTAATGTTTCCTTATTTTCTGTGGCTTTAACATTTTCTTTTTATTTTTGTTTGTCAACAGTTTGAATATAATGGATATAGGTGTGTTTAATGGAATATTATTATTTAAATTTTTTTTTAAACGTTTATTTATTTTTGGGACAGAGAGAGACAGAGCATGAACGGGGGAGGGGCAGAGAGAGAGGGAGACACAGAATCGGAAACAGGCTCCAGGCTCTGAGCCATCAGCCCAGAGCCTGACGCGGGGCTCGAACTCACGGACCGCGAGATCGTGACCTGGCTGAAGTCGGACGCTTTAACCAACTGCGCCACCCAGGCGCCCCAAGAATATTATTATTTAAAATTAAATCTTCTTAGGATTCCCAGAGGTTCTTGTAATTAACTTTGAAAATTCCTAGCCATTAGATCTTAAATAATTGTTATTTATTTATTTTAATTTTTTAATTATTTTATTTGAGAGAGAAAGAGCGTGCAAGCAGGGGAGAGGGGTAGAGGGAGAGGGAGAGAGGCTCTTAAGCAGGCTCCACACTCAGTGTAGATGCCAATGCAGAACTTGATCCCATGACCCTGGGATCATGACCTGAGCCAAAATCAGGAGTCGGATGCTCAACTGACTGAGCCATCCAGGTGCCCTTCAAATAGTTATTTGTAATACTCAATTTCTCTCTTTTCTCCCTCTGACAATCAAAGTACATGTATGTAAGACCACTGCTATTGTCTTACAGTTCAGTGATGACCAGGAGGGAGGGAGGGTGTGTGTGCGTGTGTGTGTGTGTGTGTGTGTGTGTGTGTGTGTGTGTGAAGTTTCCCTGCCCCTTCCTCAATGGCTTAAAGCTTTTGCCTTCTATGTGTCCTAGAAGGCAGGAAATGTTTTGTGCTCGTCTCTTCCAGTCGCAGTGATCATGACTTACATGCTTGTATCACTGAGCAGGGCTGTTTCCACTTGTCTGCCCTAATTCCATATTTAATATGAACATCTAGTTAAGGCCCATAACAATGAGCTTTTGAGTGTATACTTGCAAACTCCTCCTGAGTCTTTCGGGCTCCAGGCTATTTTAAACTTTCATGCTAGCCATAGTTGGCCTTTAGAAATCCATTAAATTTTAGCTGAAGTTTTCTTACTAACACTACGGCAGCCACTTCTTCCTCCCATGTTTTATAAATGGTGACAAAGTTTACGTGTACTCTTTGAAATTCACTCCAGGTCTTCCTGTCTTGCAACTTCAGCTATCTAATGAGCTCAAGAGAACTTATAATTTTGGAGATTGCTTGTTTTTTTTTCTTGTTGCTTGAATGGGAGCACCATTCTCTTTTTGCTTTCTCCATCCAGAGTAAAAGTAACATTTTTGTCCATTGCTCTGATCTTGGTATCCTGACGTCTGATAACCCAAGATAACTAGTATGTCATTCCTGACCTCAATCCTCAGGGTAGTTTTCTCTCTTTCTCTCTCTGTCTCTTTCTGATATTAAAACTTAGGAGAACATTGTTGGGAGGACATCTATATTTTTAATTTCTGGGAAAGTTCTTAAAATAGTTCAGGCTCAAGTTGTCTTCTAATGCCCTACTTAAAATAACTAATTGTGAACTGAGAAAATTGCCTCAATATATTTATCTTCATCAAATTAGAATGGGTTGGAGCCAGAGTTAGAGACCCTTTGACTTCATTTGGTCTCCCAAATTTCTTGATTTTATAATTCCTTGTTATAGACAGCAGTACTTTGTTTAGTACAGCCTGATTAAAGATTAAATTGCCATTTTAAGGGAAGTATAGGCTTGAATATAAAAGGTTGATTTGGGTCAATGCATTTCTATAATAGCTTTATAAAAAATTTTCAATATTAAAGTGTCACAATATATGGTTTTGATCAAATATTAGTTGAGTAAAAGGAAGACACTTATGGCTTATAGACACTTTATAGTGTCTAAAAGTCCCAAATTCTCTCTTGTATTCTCTTGCTTACATCATAGCCTTGAAATTTACTGTTTTTAAATGCTGTTCTTTTAAGATTATGTGAGTTGCTGAGTTATCGATTGCTTTATTTCAAGATCCCAAGATCAGACAATGCCTCCATATATAAAAGAAATAATAGAATTTTTAAAATAGCTACAAAAAACTCAGAGTGTAGATGATAGATCACCCAAAGTAACTATGATCAATTAGCAACATCTAGATATTTTATGCAAACCCATCCATGATTTAAAATGTGTATACAGGGGGGACCTGGGTGGCTCAGTTGGCTAAGCATCTGACTTTGGCTCAGGTCACGATCTCACAGTTTGTGAATTAGAGCCCCGTGTTGGGCTCTGTGCAGCCTGCTCAGAGCCTGGGTCTCCCTCTTTCTCTGCCTCTCCCCCACTCATGCTCTGTTTCTCTCTCTCTCTCAAAAAGTGAATAAACATTACCAAAATAAAAAAAATAAATAAATGTGTATACAACGAATGAAAGTGTAACTTCCTAGACCTGACATTACACCGTATGATCAACTTTGATCAACCTTCTTTAACTTCAAATCTAAATATTGAGATCTCAGTTGGCCCTTTTGTGGAGTGTGTTGAGAGAGCTGAGTATTTGTGGCCTGATTTAATCCAAGCATTCTTTCTTTTGATAGTCGGAAGACACTGTTATTTGAAGTTAAACTAAAATTTTAATTCTGACTCCTCAAATATACAGTGTGTGTGCGCCGGTGCGGGGCATGGGAGGAGATGGAATAACCTCTTTGAGAATTAAATGAGATAATGTGTGAGAAGCACCAAGCTTAATACGTTGTCATTTTATGACTCAAGGTTGTTTTTCTTTCCTTTTTTATGTCTTTTAATATGGGGATTCTAGTGTTCTACTAGAATGAGTGTCACTCTAGAGCCCCACAGAGGCTTCAGTCTCAGCCCTGTTACTTAGCAGTGTGTTGTGATATGAGGAAGCTTCTTAACTGGCCTGAACCTCTGTTTTCCTATTTGTTCATGGGGGGCAGAGCAGAATCTCTTAGAGTATCATGAATATTAAATCATATAAACTTTTGCATTAGTACTGTTATCTGAAAGCATTCAGTGACTTATTTTGCCAGGTTTGTCTTTAGAATACATGAAATAAATGTGTTTAAAGTAAATGAAATCATCTATTGACCTCTTTCTGCTGCTGATTAAATATGGTGCAAGCTAAAAAAAAAAATTCTTCTTTTACCTTTTCTTCTAATCTTTATTTTCCTCTTTTCTTCATTTTCTCAATACATCTCATTCCCTGTCAGTTTGGACATTTTCCTCTAGTGTCTGCTGTGCATCAGTTATCCCAATTGTAACTCTGTGTAGAACTATTAATTATAATAATCGGTACCCCTTACTGAATACTGACTAGATACCCAGAAATATTTTAAGCACTTTATAGACATTATTTCATTTCAAACTTAGTCTTCCTTAAAGGAAAACCTAAGATGTAATAAAATAAATCAGAACAGTGGTTGCCTCTGAAATGGGGCAGTCAGGGCTTGACTGAGAAGGAAACCATAGGAAGTTTCTGAAGTAATGAGAATAGGCTAGATCTCGATAGAAGTGCAACAGCATTTGAAAAACTCATCAACTGTGCACATAAAATATGGGTATTTCATAAAAAGGTGAATTATACTTCAATGAAAATTGAGAGAAAAATTAATCTTCTTAAAAACATCCTATGGAATAGAACAAAATTTAAAAGTATTTTCAGATGAGGAAACCAGTGACCTGAATGTTCAGGTAATTTATTCAAGTTCACATTTACTGATGGCTATACCAAAATAAAATCCAGATATGTTTAAGCACACAGCCCATGCACTTAACTATTAGGCTATGCTGCTTCTGGTGAGACAGGTGCATCCTGACCCATGGTTTGTGATTTAACTTATTTTATCCTGTGTAACTGTATGATACAGATTGAAGCAGAGAAGCACGTTTTAAAATGTCCTGACTTCTTCCTGGAGATATGAGTTGCATATTTTGGATAAAACTCTAGAAAGAAGACCTATCTATTCTAAAATATTTAGCTAGGATGATGTGACCCAGGATACATCTAGTGGAATTACTTTCTCTCCCTTGTCAGCATGTGTTTCCAAGAACTTTGGGAGGTTTTGAGAGTAGTATTTCAGCTATGGTAACCTCAGGCAGCATATTCACATGGCAGCTCACTAAGTCCTGTGGTATAAAAACTGCTGCCAGTGTCTGCTGTGTAGTGAACTAACAAGGAATCAGCAGTATCCCTAAGATGGGATTTTAGCAAACAACGTAAACCTGTTCTCTCACCCTCTGTTACAAAGCATATGTTTAAACTGCTAAATCAAAAATGTCAGCAAAGGTCCCTTGCTCCTTTGGTGATTACAAAACAAAGCAATCTGCAATGCCTTTGCAGGGCTTGGGTCCCTTCAGTGTTATTTCATTCTTGAATGAGGCAGCAGCTTTTAAATTTACAATAATAACCTTGCATGATATTACTCCTCCCAACTTCCCAACATAATGGCCATAAATATACAGAAAACTGAATCTACAATGTAAATGTATCAAAAGGACAATTGATCAAATCAAAGGGACATTCTCCCTCTGTGTCAGGATGAATATAAACTGAGAAAGGCCTTATTGTGCTGTAACCTATGTGGTTCACCCTCTGAAATTCAATACTAATGCAAAGCACTTTATATGCTCATTTAATCCTCACAGCAACCCTATGAGAAATTTGCTATTAATATGCTCATTCATAAATTAAAATGTGTTAGCTAGGTTAATTGATTTGCCCAAGGACACACATCACACAATTGTAGAGGAGAGAGCCAAGATTCAGGCCTCTTTAGCTGCCCTCCATTCCCTACTACCAAATATTCTCTCCCCACCTCCCCCGCTGCCCAAATTAGAAAAACATGTTGATCTAGTCTTCTGTCTCTGCTGTGATGTTTCTGGGAATGCATTGGCCCTGGTCAACTAATTTTGGAGTTAAAGCCAGTCATTTTTCCTGTCGCTCTAAGTACCCTCTCATGCCCAAACATCCCTTCAAGCTCAGAGTCTCATGGCATTGCAAATGAAAGCAAGTGCATTAAAATCTGGGTTTAAGGCAGGAAGAATATTAGCAATATTAGATGACAGGTCTTATTATCTATCTTATACTGGGCTGATAAAAAAAATTGTAAGTAAAACCTTAGTTTCAATAAAAATTATAGAACTCACTATTGTGGGCTTTGAGTAGAGGAGAGTCCACATTTGTAAAGTTAAGTATACACCTGAGCATCACACAGGGACCTTGGAGATAAACACAAAATCTGCCCTTTGGATCTAAGAGGGAAAGTCTGCAAGCCTGTTAAAGGCTGGGCTTGATAGAGCTCTACCCACTTAAAGATCACTAAAGAAATGACAAGAAAGACAAGGCAGAGATCACAGGACCCAACACAGGGTAAGAAACCATTTCCCAGAGACTTCAACAAATCCTTGAAAATGATTATTTACAAGAACCAAAAGAGCTCTCTATTAGACTGTATACACTAAGCGAGCAGAAACTATCTGTTTTTTTCCCCCTAGGAATTCCCAGCACCAACAACAGTGTTTGATAAATAGAAGGAACTCAGCATATGCTTCTTGAATGTCTGTTGAACAAATAGGTGAGGAAAAAAAGCAAAAGCTTATGACCAAAAAATTTCCCAAAACATAGAGTTCAAAGATAATAATAAGCACATGATATCTCAAAGTATATAGCATTCCTGTATTATTCCTGGGAAAGCTACTTGAAGAGATATGCTTGTATCAAGCAGTGAATCTAAGATAATTAATGCTAGCTGCTTCAATAAATATTCTCTAAATCTCAGTGGCTTAGCAGAATAAGGTCTCTATCTAATGTTATATAGTCTGATGTGGGAAGAAGGTTCTTCTCTGTTGCTTTTTTCCAACTGATAACTGGGGGATCAAGGCTCCTTCCTTCTCAGAGTATTACACATCACTTCCAGTAGCATGGGTGAGGGAGAAACATAAAAAAATTCTCATGCATCATAGCAGGGCCAGTCCTGGAAGTAGAATTTATCACTTTATCCCACATATCATTAGCCAGAAGCCAGCTACATCATTCCAGCCTAACTAGAAGAGGGGTTTCAGAATGTATTTTTCCTGTCTGCCCAGCAGGAAGAGGGGAAATTTGTAGGCATTTATCCCCTTTGCCACATTTCATTGTGTTTTTTTCTTACACACATAGAATACACTCAGCATATCCATAAGACAATAACCCAAAGTCTTATCTGGTTACAGGGCTGCATTCATCTCAAAGTTTAGAGTAGCCATTGATAAGTTCCTCCTCTGGATTTTAGATGTGGCTCCTTACAGTTATCTGGCTCCTTGTATAACCATTTACAATGGTGGTACATACCCAGCATAATCAAAATAAAGGGATACAGCAGTCACTGTTCCATATCAATTGTGAAATCTCACTGGCCACATGTTGGGAAGTCCCCCTACCGTAAGTATAGAAGAACGTTCCTAATTAGGCCCTGATTTTGCTTTCTGACCGTTTTCTTTCTCTCTTGCGCACCTAAAGACAAGATCCTCTGCACATTTTTCTCCTTGGCTCTTCCAAGTGGATATAAGGTGTGTGCTCTCTTTCAGGGATATAGAGAGTTCAAAATCTGCCTTCTGCTTGTAGAAAATTGGGAACTTAAGTGTAATAACAAAGCTTTAAAAATGTTTTGGGGATTTTTTTGGGTGGTGCACTTAAGGGGAGAGATGCTGTCTTTGGCAATACAGTTACCTAAAAAACTTAGTAAGTTTTGATATATTGGGTTCCAAGCTGTTCCATTTGTTTCCAACTACAGTAAAAGTTCTATTGTAGATATATTTATAAAATATACTTTATTATTTTTCCTTCTTGCCATCCCAGAATGACTCTTTCCCTTGATATAAGTGGGGCTACCTTTAGACAACATATGAATTGAGATACTTTATTCCATTAAGAAATTTGACTGGGCATTTTTCATAAAAGCCTTACAAATAATTATGGAAAATTTCTAACATAGAAAAGTAAGTTCATAATGAACCGTTCTAATCCTATTACCCAGGTTCAACAATATTTAACACATGGCTAATCTTGTTTTTCTATACCCTCACCCTCTGGCTCCCACAATCCACACTTTATTGTTTTGAAGCAAAGCTTAGATAATAGGTTAGTTGCCCATAAATATTTCAATATGCATCATAAAAAGATAATTATTCTTTAAAAATATAGCCAAGAATGTTCGTACTTTAAAAAAGCAATAGCTTCCTAGTATCAACTATCTGATAAATTGGGTATTTTTCTGTATTTGTCTGATTTAGGATTAAAATGAAGTTCATTCGTTGTACTTGATTAATATTACTTGAGATTCTTCTCCCCTTATGACTTTTTTTTCTCCTCATAATTCAACTGGCAAATAAAGAGATAATTGATTACGAAGTTTTTTATAGTGTGGTTTTACTGTCTGGAACTCTGTTGATGTTTAATATGTTCCTTTGCCACTTGTTTGTCTGTAAATTAGTAAGTCAATCTACAGGCTTGATCAGATTTCAGTTTACTTTTTTGGAAGGAATACATAATGAACATTCCCTAAGGTGATCCCAAATAATTGTCACCTTATGACACTCATGCCTTTGTATAGTTTCCTTCCCTTGAGTGTGTACAGAACTTGTGTCTTAATTCTAACCAATAGAATTATGGTAAAGGTGATGAGATGTCACTCCTGTGATTGGGTGACATTATTTAAGATTCTGTCATAGCAGACTGGAATAAGAGATTCTCCTTGCTCTAATGATACAAATAACTATGTTGAGAGAGCCTGTGTATCAAGGAACTACAAGTGGCTTCCAGTAGCTGTAGGTGGCTGTTGGAACCTAAGAACAGCCCCTAGTCAACTGTGAATTGCCAACTAGCCACTCATTCCTACCTCCACAAGGAAATAAATTCTGTCAATGACCTGAATGATCTTGGAAGTAGGTTATTCCCCATTTGAGCCTCCAGATGAAAACCGAGCCCAGCTAATGCTTTGATCACAACCTCATGACAGATCTTAAGCAGAGGGCTCAGCTAATCCATATCTAAACCCTGACCCACAGAAACTATGAGATACTACAGTGTATGTTGTTTTAAGATGCTATGTTTGTAGAATTTTGTTATACTACATAGAAAACAAGTCCAGAATATTTCACAAATAATGTTGTGTACTGTCATCAGGGATACAAACTATCTGGTGGTCTCTCTATGGTGTTAGTAGGAAAACAGTTAAAAAAACGTTTTTGAATATTGAAGTGAAATATATTTTAAAGAGTCGAAGGTAATCTCTATTTCTGTCAAAATATGTCTTCATAAATAAAATTGTTGATAGTAAAGAAAAACCATAGATGTATATCAATTCTGAGGCATTCTTTTTCAGTAAATGAGTTTTCAACAAATGGTTGTTGAAATGACAACATAATCTTACCATCGTCCTTCATTCCTCTCCCTCCTCTCACCAGAGGAAACAACTGATACATTAATGGATCACTAGTAAGTCATTCATCTTAAACTTTCTATCCCAGAGACTCCACTAACAGTATATTTCTTACAGAAATGATGCTGACCTTCAAGTATGAAAATAATGCAAACTGTCTATTGAGACTGAGAAAAAAATGTGTTCATATTCTCTAGAGGCCTATAATATTTTCCATTTAAGACTAACTGGATAAAAATACCAAACTGAAATATTGTCAACTACAAAAATACCTACATTATATTATAAAGTTTTCAGAACTTCTCAACAACATTTTTAAAACATCATTTAATAGGGGCGCCAGGGTGGCTCAGTCGGTTGAGCGTCCGACTTCGGCTCAGGTCACGATTTCGCGGTCTGTGAGTTCGAGCCCCGCGTCAGGCTCTGTGCTGACAGCTCAGAGCCTGGAGCCTGTTTCAGATTCTGTGTCTCCCTCTCTCTGACCCTCCCCTGTTCATGCTTTGTCTCTCTCTGTCTCAAAAAATAAATAAATGTTAAAAAAATTTTTTTTAAATAAAACATCCATTTAATATAACAATTTCTTCAGTTCAATGTGATATTTCTAAAGCTGTAATTCCCAGAACATGTTAATGAGCCACTTGTCCTTTTAAAAATGTTCTGTGAGAATAGGATTCTGTAGTGTAGTAAAGTAAGTTGGGAAAAATAGTGGTTTCTTTTGGAAAACTAATGTACATCAGTAAATAAAAGCTCTGGAACACCTGGGTGGCTCAGTCGATTAAGCATCAGACTCTTGATTTTGTCTCAGGTCATGATCCCAGGGTAGTGATATTGAGACTCTTGTCAGGGTTAGGACTAGGATTAGATTTAGGATTCTCTCCCTCTCCCTCTGCTGCTCCCTCCAGATAGATAGGTAGATGAATAGATAGATAGATAGGTAGATAGATAGATAGGCAGACAGATAGAGATAGTTCTGATAAGTGCCGCACTAAAGGAATGTATTTAATGCTTTACTATAGTTTCTCCAACTGTTTGAACACAATATTTTTTTTTCCTCAGGCAACATCTATTAAAATCCCATAGACATCTATTCTAAATGTTTAACAAGCATAGTATTTTGAATATATTGGATTACCACCAATGGACTCATCTTTTCAGTGGGTCCTGCCCAAGACTATTTCAGGCTTTGCTTTCTCCTCCTGGCACAACACTTGTAATTCCATTATTTATTTTTGTTCTCTGTGTCTTCAATGTTTTCAACATGAGGTGATAAATCTTGTCTCTTTCATCATTCATTATGTCTCAATACCTAGAACAATACTAAACACGTAGTAGGTGTTTAATAAATGCATGCTTAATGATATTGTTGCTGAATCCAAATATCTGAAAGCAAAAAAGTATTTGGCATCGTCTTCATGAAATTCTTTTCTGATTTAAAGAAGTTCCTGGAGTGTGAAGAGTGTGTAACACCCACATGTTGGCCAGGAATGAAGTACCATGGGAACGCTAATTCCTCCTTCCTCCTTTACACTGAAAATGATCTTTCTTCATATGATCCTGGGTTTAGGGAAGAGAGAAACTATTAAAAAGTGATATGGGTCAAGATTGCCACTGATATTAAAAGCTATTCAACAGTACTATCACTGCTATTCCTGCTACTAGCTGAAGTGTATTGGACGTGTTGTATGTGACAGTCATATGGCAACTTTGTGAAGTAGGTACTGTTCTTCTGACTATGTAATGGCTGAGCAAATTGAAGTTAAATAAGTTTAAGTAAATTCTAAAAGCTACCATTTGACCAAATTTTGTGACTCTGTAGTCCTTAACATTACTTTTAGCTTAAGGGGAATAAGTTATGCATGGTTAATATACCCAACACTCACTTACTAGGTGAGACACATACAACCTGAGAAGCTCAGTGACCTGCTGAAGATCACAAATGGTGAGTGGGAAACCTGGCACTAGAAACACAAGTCCTGGGATTCTTGTCGAGTTCTGCCATGTTGTACTTTGGCCCTGCTTGGTTTACTTTAGGCAACTGCTGTATGTTTATCACTTTAAAAAAAAAAAAACAAGTGCTACCTTCCATAGGGAGCCTAAAGACGCTTCTGGAGAGATGAGATTCACAAAACAAAAATAATAACAAAATAGGTACATTTGAAGCACCATAAAGTTAGTATTTCACTGCCCAGTTTCTTCCTTGTTTTATTTTAAGTTTTATTTATTTAAGTAATCACAACGTCCAATGAGGGGCTCAAACTCACAAGCTTGATATCGAGTTGCATGCTCTTCTAAGCCAGGCACCCTGCCCCCATCTATTTCTTCAAATATTTTTGCTTTAATTTTCTTTATTTATTAAAATTTTCTCCTTTTTTTCTATTATATTTAGTAGTAGATACAGCCTTATGTCCTTCCATCTGACAATTCCAAAGATGTGGAAATTGAAAATGAAAAGAAAAATTCTACAACAGTGAAATTGAAAAAGGTATTAGAACAAAAGACCCTGTTTCATATATATGTATACTTTAAACTCATATCAAGCTGAGCACAATATGTATCTCATCTTTTAAAATCTGTGATGGTGAACATGTTTTTTTATATATTTATTGGCCAATGCTTCTTTATGTGAAATGCCTTCTTATATACTTTATTTTGTTTTTATTGAGTTACTCATTTTTATCTCCTACTTTTACGAAAGCTCTTGATATATTAAAAATATTAGGTTTGTTTTTTTTTGTGTGTGTGTATGTGTTAGAAATATTTCTCATTTGTTACATATACTTTCTTACACATATAAATTCCATTTTCCTTGTACTTTAAACACTTAAAATTTTATTTAAATGTTTTTATTTATTTTTGAGAGAAAGAGAGAGAGATAGAGTGCAAGCAGGGGAGGGGCAGAAAGAGAGAGAGACACACACACACAGAATCCAAAGCAAGCTTCAGGCTCTGAGGTGTCAGCACAGAGCTCCATGTTTGGGCTCCAACCCATGAACCACGAGATCATGACCTGAGCCAAAGTTGGATGCTTAACCAAATGAGTGAGCCACCCAGGTGCCCTATTTTAAAGACTTGTAATGGAATCTGTTTAAATGATAAAAAAAATCTTTCTCTTACCAAAACGAAAAAATTTCAAGAAAAAAGACCCTGTTTCAGAGCAGACTGAATCTAGACTTTGTGCAGTCACTAAAATGAAGACTTGTAACCACATGAAGATGACAACATAGTGAACCTGGCCATTTACTCTCATTGTGACACCTCTGCATGGTGCCAGATGGGCTCCCAGCAGAGTGGATTGGCAGGTCTTCCTCGCATGCTGTGAGTCATCACATGAGAGGAAATCAGGTCTCACCCCTGTGCTGAACCATCCAGAGCAAGTCTTTACAGCCTACAGAAATTTTTTATAAACACAAAGGGCAGATAAATCTCCAGAATGGGTTCAGCCTATGAACAAGCTAGGATAAAATACTGTATCATTTGAGTTATTTTTCCTATAGGTAATTAAGGTTATGTTTTTTAAAAGTGTACTTCCATTGCCTTAATGTTTCTAATTTGCTCTAATATAATATTTCTAGTTAGACTCAGCCGTCTTTCTAGAATCAGCCCTTTTTGCAATTTGATTCTTAAATGATCATAAAACAAAGTGATGTCTTCAACTGCAATATATAAATAGGTTAATGTCACTAGACATCTGGGATGTCTCTTCCAAATATATATGATTTTTTCTCATTTTGTTCAGCACTTCAACTCGTGGTTAATTTGATATTTTCACTTTATTCCCAAAGCTTTTGCTAACTGCTTACACTTGGGTCTCTCACAGCATCTGTGACTTTCCACCATTGGTGACTGTCATTTAGAATGTTGGTTAAAACAGTGCAGAAATGGGTCCTGGCCTGGCCTTCTCTCTTTACAGCTACCTCATCTGGAGTAGGCTGCTTTATTTCTCTTAGCCTCAATTTCCTCATTTGCAAAATCAGTAAAACTAGCAATATCATAGGATTGTTGTCACAACTGTAATTGTTACTATCCACATTATTATATTATAGGGTATCAATAATGTTGACCAGATCAGTGAATGGACAACAGTGCCTAAATAGCTTCTACTCCTGATAGATTAAATGATTGTCCCCACAAGCAATTCCAACTTCTTTTAGATTTACCTATCTATCTATCTATCTATCTATGTATTTAGTTTAATTTTTATGTTTATTTATTGTGATAGAGAAAGAGAGTGCAAGTGGGGTAGGGGCAGAGAGAGGGAAAGAGAGAGAGAGAGAGAGAGAGAGAGAGAGAGAGAGAATCCCAAGGAGATTCCATATCATCAGTGCATAGCCCAATGCAGGACTTAAATTCATGAACCATGAGATCATGACCTGAGCCGGGATCAAGAGTCTGTTGTTTAACCAACTGAGCCACCCCGGTGGCCCCCGCCCCCCCCCCAGGTGTGGTGGGTTTATTCCAAGACCTTTTTATTAAGTTCCTCCAAGGTAGAATGTTTCATGCATGTTTTCATCCTCACAGTCCCTAAGAGATTGCCTTATATAATTTGAAATCTCAGCAATTTTAAGGAGGTTCAAGTACTTATATTGGATGAATGGCTTCCCTTAGTTTATTATAGGACAAATGTTTTTAATGCAGGGACATTGGCATTGTCTGGAGAAAATGTTGACTTTCACAAGTGGAGAGTACTACTAGCAGCTAGTTAGTATAGGTCCAGAATGATGGTACACATCCTAAAATACATAGGACAAACAAACAAGAGAGAATTATCTGGTCCAGAATGATAATATTACCAAGGTTGAGAGACCCTGGTATAGTGGAAAATATGGCTTTGAAGTCGGATCTAGGATCCCATCCCAACTAACTCACTTGTTCACTTGCTTTTCTGATCGTGGGAAAGTTGCTTGACTTCTCTGCACTTTGAAAAGTTCTGACATAAAATGTTACAAGAATTTAGACCCAGTGAGACAGATGAAAGCAGGGATTCTTGTCATAGTAAGACTCCGGGATCTTTGTATCTTAATAAAACTCAAGGATCTGGCTATTCTTTGGAGACACAAAGTCCTGATCAAAACTATGCTTACAGAAAGAGAAACAAATATGGTGCCTATTTGTTACCACTCAGAACACTTTAGCCTTTGCCTCTTAAGGACGCAGACAACTTTAAGAGAGACCAAAGCATGCCAAAGTGCTAACACAAAAGATGTCAATTCCATTCCTTTCCCAAGCTCCATGAGTATCCACAAAATTAAATATTTGCTTAATTGATTTCATAGAATAACAAAGGCTTACCTTTACCAAGATTGTTATAGTGAGGCTAAAGCCTCCAAAAGAGCCTATGAGCATCCAGAGAATCAAGGCACATGCATGCCCACTGCAAACCACTGGCCCTAGCTCAAGGCCTGCCCCAGGACTGGCCGTGAGCCAGACAAGACTCTTGGAATACATAGACTGTGGTGGATAGGAGCCAAGGATCCTCTCCTGAGGCCTCAAGACCAAAGATGTCATCTTGTTCACTATAACAGACTGAGGACGAAGCATAGTACCCGGCACATGGTAGTATTTAATAAATGATTACTGAATGAATGCACAGAAACCCTGAAACCAAATACTCCTGAGTGGGTCTAGTAACATTTGACTCTGAACACTGAGGGGAACACTCTGGGCAGAGACAAAGGTAGTCCCTTCCCACAAAGGGCATGGGGCATATGGAGGCCTTTGAGCTGCATGACTGATGACTATTGTAGGAACATCCTTGAAGGATAATGCCTCCTCTAAGAAATGAGACTTAAGGTTTCACATAAAGTGGATTACAACAAAATCAAGTAGATTCTATTCCTCACATTAGCAGAGATACTGAAGGAAACTCCTGTTAGAACAAATAGGATTATAAGCCAGAGAGTAAAGTATAACCAAACTCAACTGAAGGAAACAACTAGTCATGAGAATCAATGATTAACATTTATTAAATGGTTACCATATCCCATACATTGAGCTAAACGCTTTTTACACATTTTGGTTTATGCTCACCATAACCCTAAGGTATAGATCCTATTGTTATTCCCATTCTATTGTTGAAAAAAATCAAGGCTCAGAGAGGTTAAATGATTTGCCTAAGGTCATAGAATTAATAGTAAATAATAGGTCAGTATGAGTCTAGAACCTGGGTTCTTAACCACTATGCAATGCTGCTGCTATGCTGTTCAGGTAGCAGATTCCCAAAGTCACAGATGGTCCATGCCTGTCAAACTGGCTCCAAGAAATAAGTGTTTATGCAGGACTGTCTGAAGATTCTACTGTCCATTTGTTCCTCTAGGTATTGTAAAGTGTATCTCTAGATTGCAAATGACCAGCAGGAATATCCCTAGGTATCTTCGTTACTGTCATCTTGTTGTATGCTATATTTACAGCAAGGATGCTCTTGTGGGCATTGTTAATTAAACAGCGTCTTTTGTTTGAGGCCCCAGAGAAGAGATTCTCTGGTTTTAATACCAGAGATCACTGTGCTCTTACTAATGCTTCTGGTTTGCTTTCCTCTTTTGCACATCAAATTATGTAAATATTCATATCCCCTTATTTGTTTTGGCTGCCAAAAATGTATGGTCACTCACCTGGAAATTTATTGAACCTTACACTTCAGGTAAGTACCTCTGACTGAGGCAGAGATTTGCCAAGCAATGTTTTCCATTTGAGAGGATGCTGGAAGGAATTCCCTGACTTCCTGTCGTTTGCACCTCCTGTTAATGGGAAAGTCATGGTAATCCTGTAGGGGAGGGAGGGAAAGAACAGTTAAAAGGTTCCAAGCACTGAACTAGGGCAGGACTACACATATATTCCCTATCCTCAAGGAGTTCATAGCCTGGTGAGGAAACATAGAAATTTAATTTTTTTTAAATTGCATTCAAGTTATGACAGGAGTACAGTTACACACTTGGGAAAAGGAAATTAAAGTTTTAACGTGGGGATTGACAACTGGCCAGGACCTTGAAGCACAAAGAAAAATTTACTGAACACTGCATGCTGTGTTATTCTTCAGTTAGATTAGTCTACTGGATCCTCACCACAGCTCCAGAAGATTGCTGTGCTTTCCTCCATTTTCCAGACAGATGAAAGTGAGCCTTGGGGAAATCTGCTCTTCACAAAACTCCACACAGCTGCTGCAAAGCTTTGTGGCTGAGTTCAACCTAGCTGTCTTCAGACATACTCTTTCCCTCATACGTTTGGGCAGTACAGGTCTAAGGAGGTCTTCAAAGTGAGAATGGGTACTTTGTGTTTGGTTTTGGGGAGTGTCCTTTGTGCAGGCAGAGGAAAGGGGACAATCATTTCTGAGGCTGCTTCCAAGCTTGTGTGCTGGGCACCCTTTCCCAGGGAAGGGAATGTCTTCACTTCTAACTTGTGATAAGTGATCCTTTTGGCTTAAGTCTTTCTCCAGCTGTGCAATGAAGATTTTAGATGCGCTACATTTAAGCTCAGTGATGGAGGGGATCAGCCAGTCTTGCTCATTGCTGTATATGCCAGTGCCTGTCCCACAGAAGGAAATAACATTCATTAAATGTTCACTGGATGACCACATGAATCACTGAAGAAACTTGGGAGTTAATGTTAATGCATCAGTTTTGGTAGTTTCTATGTACCCCAAATCAGCATGAAAATTTCAGGTACTCATTAAATGCATTTAAAAATTAAAAATTAATTTTTGCATTATAAAATCCATTATTTAGTGATAATCCTCTGTCCAATCCCTCCCACCCCAAATTAAACACACAATTTCTACCAGGATTGCTACAACATTGCATGCCTCCTATTAGAGCAGCAATGAACCTTCCTGTAATTGCTGCTCAGCTGGCCATCTTCCCTGCTCCCCTGGAAGCAACCTGAAGTAGCCTGCAGGCAGAGGCAGTGGGTCCCTGCTCACCTTTGTATTCATAGCATCCAGCCAAGTGCTGGCATAATGTAGGGCTGGCGGGTTAACAGAAAAAAGAATTAATTGATAAATTCATCAAATATTTTAGCCGCTATTACTTACCATATCAGATGATTTGCAAGTTTTTTTTTTCCCAGGGGAGTCACAATCCAGAGGAAAGCTCCAAATATACTTCACAGTATTCTCAAAGCAAAGTAGTACATATAAACTGTCCTCTCCCTACATGTACACACACCCCAAAGAAAGAAAAGAAATCACAGTTCTGAAATGGCGCCTAAGAAGCAGTGTGAGAGCCTTCAAAAGCAATGCAAAACAAAACAAAACAGGTTAGTGTTCATCATTGGACCTCCCGGGCCTCCCTGGTTGTCTCATGGCCATAGTTTCTTCTTTAAGACTTCTGCTGTCTCGTCTTCTGAGCTGCTGAAGTCTGAACACTCTGAAACTTTTCTATCATGTTTTTTAAATAAACCATGCATTCAAGTATCTTCTTAAGCTTTCTTCAATTATTTTTGTCTCATAATACTTCTTTCATGTGAAAGAGATGGGAAGTTTCTTTCCCTGCACTTTGCAGATGGGAAGTCCTAAGAGATGGAGGTTTCTCTTCCTAGTCAGTAAACATTTTGAAAGTGATTCAAATCATCTAGATCTTTCCCCACCTATTTCAATTCCTAGAACATTTTAGTGGTATCCATGTATTATTTACTATTATTCAGGCACTGTGTACCTGTTGCTTTGTAAATATAACTGGTTTTTTAATTTAATTTTTTATTTTTTTTTAATTTACATCCAAATTAATTAGCATATAGTGCAACAATGATTTCAGGAGTAGATTCCTTAGTGCTCTTACCAATTTAGCCCATCCCCCCTCCCACACCCCCCTCCAGTAACCCTCAGTTTGTTCTCCATATTTGAGTCTCTTCTGTTTTTCCCCCCTCCCTGTTTTTATATTATTTTTGTTTCCCTTCCCTTATGTTCTTATGTTTTGTATCTTAAAGTCCTCATAGGAGTGAAGTCATACCCTCCAGTTCCATCCATGTAGTTGCAAATGGCAAATTTTCATTCTTTTTGATTGTCAAGTAATACTCCATTATACATATATACCACACCCTCTTTATCCATTCGTCCATCGATGGACATTTGGGCTCTTTCCATACTTTGGCTATTGTTCATAGTGCTGCTATAAACATGGGGATGCATGTGTCCCTTCAAAACAGCATACCTGTATCCTTTGGATAAATACTTAATAATGCAATTGCTGGGTTGCAGGGTAGTTCTATTTTTAGTTTTTTGAGGAACCTCCATACTGTTTTCCAGAGAGGCTGCACCAGCTTATATTCCCACCAACAGTGCAAAAGAGATCCTCTTCCTCTGTATCCTCACCAACATCTGTTGTTGCCTGCGTTGTTAATGTTAGCCATTCTGACAGGTATAAGGTAGTATCTCATTGTGGTTTTGATCTGTATTTCCCTGATGATGAATGAAGTTGAGCATTTTTTCATGTGTTGGTTGGCCATCTGGATGTCTTCTTTGTAGAAGTGTCTATTCATGCCTTTTGCCCATTTCTTCACTGGATTATTTGTTTTTTGGGTGTTGAGTTTGATAAGTTCTTTATGGATTTTGGATACTAACCCTTTATCTGATATGTCATTTGCAAATATCTTCTCCCATTCCGTCGGTTGCCTTTTAGTTTTGCTGATTGTTTCCTTCACTGTGCAGAAGCTTTTTATTTTGATGAAGTCTCAGTAGTTCATATTTGCTTTTGTTTTCCTTGCCTCCAGAGACATGTTGAGTAAGAAGTTGCTGCAGCCAAGATCAAAGGGGCTTTTGCCTGCTTTCTCCTCGAGGATTTTGATTGCTTCCTGTCTTAAATTGAGGTCTTCCATCCATTTTGAGTTATTTTTGTGTATGGTGTAAGAAAAGTGGTCCAGGTTCATTCTTCTGCATGTCGCTGTCCAGTTTTCCCAGTACCACTTACTGAAGAGACTGTCTTTATTCCATTGGATATTCTTTCCTGCTTTGTCAAAGATTAGTTGGCCATATGTTTGTGGGCCCATTTCTGGGTTCTCTATTCTGTTCCATTGATCTGAGTGTCTGTTCTTGTGCCAGTACTGTACTGTCTTGATGATTACAGCTTTGTAGTATAGCTTGAAGTCTGGGATTGTGAGGCCTCCTGCTTTGGTTTTCTTTATAAATATAACTGTTTATGATTAATTGAATATGAGTGATTTATAAATGACCATATCTAAAGTAATATCCATAATAATAAACATCTGTATAGATTTAAAGTTTGAAGAATACTTTCATATTAGCACATTCTCACAACAGCTGTATGAAGCAGCAATGATCTTTAACTCATAGACAAGGAAACTAATACTCAGAGTTGGTTGCCCAAGATCAAATGGTTAGCCTAGTCTTTTGTCTACATATTATTCCCTGCATTATCCCATGTGGGCAAAATTTAGAACCAGACAATCCTGGGTCTAGGGAAAGGGATTTTTGTCCTCATGCTTTCATTCTGGGATCATGGTAGATTTAAGGAGATCTGCTCGTTTCTCCCTGTAGTCACTTGGTTCTGTGTTTTTGTGTAAGCTGTTACTCTTGCCTGTAAAGCCTGTTCCCATTTCCAACCCAAGAAATATTACACATCTTTGTGTTCAGACACATGACACCACTTTTTCTGTGAAGTATACCTGCCCTCCTGAACAAGCTAGTGGCTTCCTTTATGTTACCTCTGTTCTTTGTATATATTTCCATTACTGGATTTGTCACTCAGGAGTATCTACTCAGATTTCTGTGTCCCCAGGTGTTCTTTAGGCAGCTAGAGAGCAGAAAGCATGTCTTATCCAGTAGGTGCTCAGTAAATTCCAAGTTGAGCTAAACTATCAATAGGGTTGGCTTTAAAACTGTGTTTGAGATACAACAGGTGATATTTATTTCCCTTTTGCTTTTTTCTAAAATTTGTATTCATATACAGGTGAATAACTTGCTTCACTGAAGTGTTTCAAAGCCAGGAAGTTAAAGTATTATATGTTTTATTTCTCCATTTAATATCTAAAGTTTGAGGCTGTTGGAATGCAGAAAACTACCCAGAGATATAGTCAACTCAAAGAGACATGGTTTCACCCAAGGCTGATTCAAGATTCACAGAACAAAGTCAAGATAAAAGGTCTTTCAAATGAGTATAACTGCTACTCCATGTGCAGGAAAAATGCTCCCTTCAGAATATCACAGCTTGAAGAGGTGTGACCTGGTGCATTAATTTTTATAAAAGTTATGTGAGGCAGCATGGTATCTTCATCCTTCACAGTTTGTAAAAGTGAGTTCAAGACAGAGGTGTAATGACTCGCCCAAGTTCACGTACAAAGGGAGACATGAGTTTACAAAGAGTTCTGATTTCAAAATGGGTATGCTTAAAGGTATACCACATGGAATTTTCTCCCTATATGAGCAGCAGTGACATAAATAAGAATGTCTTTCTCATCTCAACCATTCAGATCCCATCTCTCCCTACCCCTGCCCCCAGCCCCACCACTGACTTTGCTGTGAGAAGAAAATGCTTAACCCTTTTCTCTAACAGTGTACCTGGTTGAGAACAAAAAAAAGGCTATTTGTCCTTGGTAGCCCTCTATGTAATTAAGGCTTTTGGTAAAATTTATTTAAGTACTCTGGCTTGGTCTTATGGTCCCAACCTCCTGATATCATTTGTTTATTGTTTGTTTGAATTTTTAAAGATAGCATTTTAAAAATGTTAATGCTTGGGCCTCCTGAGTGGCTCAATTGGTTAAGTGTCCGACTTCAGCTCAGGTCAAGATCTCACAGTTCATGGGTTTGAGCCCTGTGTCGGACTCTGTTCTGACAGCTCAGAGCCTGGAGCCTTCTTCAGATTCTGTGTCTCCCTCTCTCTCTGCCCCTCCCCTGTTTGTGCTCTGTCTCTTTCTCTGAAAAATAAATAAACATTAAATTTTTTTTTTAATTTTAATGTTTATTCATTTTGATAGCAAGTGAGCAAGTTGGGGGAGGGGCAGAGAGAGAGAGAGAGAGGAGAGAGAGAATCTCAAGCAGTCTCCCTGCTGTCAGTACAGAGCTGATGCGGGGCTCAATCCTACGAACCTCAATGTCATGACTTGAGCTGAAATCAAGAGTCGGACACTTTACCGACTGAGTCACCAGGTGCCCCTCTCATTCGGTCTTTACTACTCTTTACTAATGTGAGTGAAGCTCCTTCTGGTTTTTATAAATGTACCTTTCTCATTGGACACAACTTTCTGGTGACTTTCTTATTTGATAGTTTTTTCAGACAAAGTATTGAGACTTCTACATACTTTACATTCACACAAGCACCCTCCCCCCTTTCTTTTTTGTCAGAAAAGACCCAGCAAGTGAAGAGACCCTACACTCTGAAAGCTTTCCATGCAGATTGTCAGAGTCAGGCCCGGTGTCTTTTAGGTCCCTGGAGACTTTTATCTATTAAAAAGAACAGTTTTGAGGGAAACTGCTCATAATATAGTTGTTAATGCCACACTGATAGTTCAGTGTCAGGGATTTTTTAGAATGAAAGAAATTATGAGGGCCAAATAACACCCTTCACTTCACATTTTACAGAAGAGATTATCTGTTTTGTAGAATTCAAATGCAGACCTAAGGATGCATATGGACAGGATCTAAATAAGCTTTTGAGAAAAAGAAACCTCGGTTTGAAATCTAATTCTGTTACTTGTTTGTAGTAGGGTTATATTATTCAATACATGCATTAAAATTATTAGAATTGTACACCAAAATATTTGGAAAGTTTTTGGCCATTATTTCTTCAACTAATTTTTCAGGACCAAACTCTACCTCATTGCTTTCTGGGATTCTGATGACACACACATGAAGCCTGTTTTTATTATCCTGCAGATATCCAAAACTGTTGTTGTTGTTGTTGTTGTTGTTTTTTATTTTTTATTTTTTTAACGTTTATTTATTTTTGAGACAGAGAGAGACAGAGCATGAACGGGGGAGGGTCAGAGAGAGGGAGACACAGAATCTGAAACAGGCTCCAGGTTCTGAGCTGTCAGCACAGAGCCCAACACGGGGCTCGAACTCAAGGACCGTGAGATCATGACCTGAGCCGAAGTCAGCTGCTTAACCGACTGAGCCACCCTGGCGCTCCTGTTGTTGTTTTTTAAATCTCATTTCTCTCTGTTGTTCAAGCTGGAAAATTTCTATTTATATATCTTCAAGTTTTCTGACTCTTTTCTCTATTTTCCTCTATTCATGTCCATCTCACTACTGAGTCCAGTTAGTTAATTTTTTACTTCTGTCATTTGTATTTTTTTTAGCTAGATCTATTTGGTTTTTCCTACATCTTCTAATTTTTTACTGAGACCTTCTGTATTTTCATTTGTTTGCAGAGTGTTCATGATTGCCTGTTGGAACATTTTATAATAGCTGCCTTAAAGATGTGCTCAGATAATTCCATCAGATAGTGCCATCTTAGCTTTGGCAGCTGTATTTTCCAATGTGAGTTGAGATTTTCCTTCATATGCTGCCTAATTTGAGGTTTTATAGCATGTAAATGCTATAGAGAGTGTTGGTATAATTTGTTTCTGGTAGGTTCAGGCTGCAAGTCAACCCCAACCTTCTGTAGAATTATCTTGTCTGTGGTTCCAATGTCAACTGAGTTTTCAGTACCTTTCCTTCTATCTGTCCTGTCTGTGCTCTACCTAGTGACCAGTCAGTGTCCTGGGTAGTGATGTATCTTGTCTCAGTTCTCACAGATTTTGATTTGCTCTTTAGAATCTGATCCATGTCTACACAGCTGGGTGTTTAGACCAGGAGTAAATTTACAATTGTCATGGAGTCACTTTCCTGAGCTCCTCTCTATTCTTTCTTTTATTGTTATTTATTTATTTATTTATTTATTTATTTATTTATTTATTTAGGATAGGGTGGGGATGGAGGCAGAGGGAGAGGAAGAATCTTGAGCAGGCTCCTTGCTCCGTGTGGAGCTAGATGCAGGGTTTGATCCCATGACCCTGAGATCATGACCTGAACTGAAATCAAGAGTCAGATGCTCAACTGACTTAGCCACCCAGGCACCCCACTCCTCTCTATCCTTGATCTCCTTCACAGTCTCCTGTTCCCCACAGTTCCACATTTTCAGTTCCCCTGAAGAAAATAGGTTTCAGTTGTTCTACTTTGCTACAGGGCTATGACTAGGGTGAAATAAGCGAGGTGCAAAATTAGGGGGTGCCAAAAAATCAATAACTAAGATAAATAAAATTTAAATGCATTATTTAAAAAATGCATTGCATCAGGGGTGTCTGGGTGGTTCAGTTGGTTAAGCATCTGTCTTCGGCTCAGGTCATGATGTCGTGTTCACAATTTCAAGCCTCACATCAGGCTCTGTGCTGACAGCTTGGAGCCTGGAGCCTGCTTTGGATTCTGTGTCTCCCTTTCTCTTTGCTCCTCCCCCACTAATTCTCTCTCTCTCTAAAATAAATAAAACATTAAAAAATTTAAAAATGCATTGCATTAAAAATTAATGCAAAATACATCATGTACAAAGTATTACAATTTTAAATAAAGACAGGTTCTGGCTCTGTACTTTATGACCCTGTCTCCATTGCCTTATTATAATCCCCATCCTGTACTGTTGTGTACTTCCACAACTGCATCCCATGTGGTGCAGAACAGCAGGAAGACAGGGAAAATGGCAAACATTGAGACTATGGTGGAACCTTCAATTCTGATCTTCTTCCTTAACCTATCTGCCACTATTTATTTTTCAGCATCAAGTAGCTGCTCTACACATTCTTTGCAGGTTTTATTGTTGTACTTAGTGGGAGTGAGGTGGAGGGTGCTTCTTACTCCATTTTAACTCGAACTAGAACAAGAACCAGAGAAGAGTATTCTTAAATTGCTACAATGAGCTAGAGAAGCAAGAGTTTGGCAATGGGAGTGATTTCGGGGGGAGGGGGGGCGGGGGAGGGGTTAAAAAAACAGTAAAAATTTTATAACACAATTGTGTTGAACTGTACTTCCTAGTAAATATGTGACCTTGAAAGTAAAATTAACTTTTCACTATCGAAACCAAAAAACCGGTAGAACAGACCAATGAGACCAGAGGCTAGTTGTTTGAAAGAATTAACAAAATTGATAAACCACTAGCCAGTTTGATCAAAAAGAATAAGGAAAGGACCCAAATAAATAAAATCAAATGAAAGAGGAGAGATCACAACCAACAAAACAGAAATAAAAACAATAATAAAATATTATGAGCACTTATATGCCAATAAAATGGGCAAGCTGGAAGAAATGGACAAATTCCTAGAAACATATATACTACCAAAACTGAACGGGAAGAAATAGAAAATGTGAACAGACCCATAACCAGTAAGGAAATCGAATTAGTAATCAAAAATCTCCCAAAAAACAAGAGTCCAGGGACAGATGGCTTTCCAAGGGATTTCTGCCAAACATTTAAGGAAGAGTTAACACCTATTCTCTTGAAGCTGTTTCAAAAAATAGAAATGGAAGGAAAACTTCCAAACTCTTTCTATGAAGCCAGCATGACCTTGATTCAGAAACCAGACAGAGATCCCACTAAAAAGGAGAACTATAGACCAATTTCCCTGATGAACATGGATGCAAAATTCTTCAACAAGATATTAGCCAACTGGATCCAACAATACATTAAAAATATTATTCACCACAACCGAGTGGGATTTATACTTGGGATGCAGGGCTGGTTTAATATCCACAAAACATTAACATGATTCATCATATCAATAAAAGAAAGAATAAGAACCATATGATCCTCACAATAGATGCAGAGAAAGCATTTGACAAAATACAGCATCCTTTCTTGATAAAAACCCTCAAGAAAGTAGGGATAGAAGGATCATACCTCGAGATGATAAAAGCCATATATGAGTGATGCAACGCTAATATCATCCTCAATGGGGACAAACTGAGAGCTTTCCCCCTAAGGTCAGGAAAAAGACAGGGATGTCCACTCTCGCCACTGTTACTCAACACAGTATTGGAAGTCTTAGCCTCTGCAATCAGACAACACAAAAATAAAAGGCATCCAAATCGTCCAGGAGGAGGTCAAACTTTCACTTTTCGCAGATATCATGATACTCTATATGGAAAACCCAAAAGATTCCAACAAAAAACTGCAGAACTGATTCATGAATTCAGCAAAGTTGCAGGATATAAAATCAATGCACAGAAATCAGTTGCATTCCTATACACCAACAATGAAGCAACAGAAAGAGAAATCAAGGAATTGATCCCATTGACAATTGCACCAAAAACCATAAAATACCTAGGAATAAATCTAGCCAAAGAAGTGAAAAATCTATACACTGAAACTGTAGAAAGCTTATGAAAGAAATTGAAGAAGGCACAAAAAATGGAAAAAGATTCCGTGTTCCTGGGTAGGAAGAACAAATATTGTTAAAATATCAATACTACCCAAAGCAATCTACATATTCAATGCAATCCCTATCAAAATAACACTAGTATTCTTCACAGAGCTAAAACAAATAATCCTAAAATTTGTATGGAACCAGAAAAGACCCCGAATAGCCAAAGCGATCTTGAAAAAGGCTAAACTGGTAAGGGCACTAAGGAATCTACTCCTCAAATCATTGTTGCACTATATGCTAATTAATTTGGATATAAATTTAAAAAATTTTTAAATTAAAAATTAACAACAACAACAACAACAATGTAAAATTAACTTTTCAGATTTCCCAGGAGTTATCCCAAGTGTTCTTCTAGTCGTCTTCATCTTCCAGGGTTAGAATAGGCATGTGTGTGTGTGCGTGTGTGTACATTCATAGCTGAGTGACGGAGAGAGAGATGAGGGGCAACTTAAGTAAGGATGCTATAGACTGAGATAAACAGAGGTTTCCCTTCTTCCCTTCAAAATTAGTGGAAGAGATAATGTTAGGATTGAGAACCTCTGAGTCCTTCTCTTGGCTTCCCCCTTTCTTCTGTTTACAGAGAATTATCAGGATAAACTTCTCTCAGAAGGATAGTATTTGCTAGCATGGGCCAAATTGCAATTTGTCCTGTTTATAAGAAGAAGGATACTTACATAAAGTGTAGATGGTGGTTTTGAGCAGGGCGGGTCAAGTTAAGTGCTACCATTCCTTCAGCTCTCTGTACATTCTGCCTTGAAAAAGGCTGGAAAACCTCAAGTGCCCTGTTTGAAGCCCTTGTTTAGGATTTCTGGGATTTTTTTTGCCCCCTGGGGCCCAGGACTGTTTTGTTTATTGAACATGGCTGACTGCAGGCAGAAGATGGTAAGAAGCAGTGCAGAATGTTATTGAAATATTGTTTCATCATTGAAATTAGATTGGAGAATTAGAGCTGTGTACAAAAACTGCTGACTGCTTTTTAAGCTATTGCATAGCTTCTGGATATTTTGTATTCATCTCAATGCCAAGAAAAATTTAACCTATATCTTGGCTCAGAGAGTGGATTCCTGTGTAATTTTGGAAAGCCCTAAAACATCCCTCATCCATTTTCCTCCTTATCTCCTTTCCTTTCTCCATCCTGCCCCTGCTCCTTTCTCCCCCTTATTTCCTTCCTTTCCGGAAATGTTGATTTAGCACCTTCATTGTGCCTGTCACTTTAATAGGCACCGCAGACTATACAAATGGGGATGTGTTACACACTGATCTAGCCAAGAGCATGGTCATCTGTTTGAGGAAACAGGCATGATCACATAAAAGTATTGAAATGGTCCTGGAACAATATTGGTATAACAATATCTTAAAGATATGACCCTTCTAGCTTATTTCTGATCTCTTTGGAGTCTGTCAGTATCTTTTATGTTTGTTACTTTGCACAAGTTTCCTCTTTTCCAAAAAATAAAAATAAAAAAAAAAAACGGAGAGAAATTCTCTTATTGCTCATTTTATGTGCATGTGTGCGTGTGTGTGTGTCTGTATGTGTATGGTAGGAGGTCTTTATTTAAAAATGCATGGTAGTTGTGTTTCAAGTGCTTGTTACTACCCCCAAACTTAGCTATTGTTTCATGAAGTTGAATTTTCTTATATTGTTCTCTGTGGACACGTTTCTGTTCACAGCGTCTGAGCCACATCAGGTGACAATTATTCATCCTGTATTAAGTCCTGAGCCCCAGGTCAGACATCCTCAGGGCTACAAGAGAAGACCACCTGTGTGTCCTATTTTACTATGTTCTCATTCATTCAAGGCAAAACTTCCTCATGAGGTCTTGGCTCTCTCCTCTGGTTTTATCTCTAGTGATGACCCTGTAGGCAGCCAGCATCCCCTCAGGTCTGCAAGCCGTGACAGCTTCTTCTGTCTGCTCCCACTAATGAGGGTGAGAGAGCTGACATGGTCTCCCTCATACAGTTATCAATTTTCCTGTGTACACTCCCTGGCTTCCCCAGGCACTGTGCCTGGGAACTAACCTTCTGTTCTATCATTTGGGAGGGAGGGTGCCCATGATGCCTTCCTTTGGCATGACTGACTTGGGGTGCTCTGGGGAAACCTGGAGGGCTGAGTGTCTCTGAGGATAATGAGTGCAGGAAGACAGCCCTCAGGAATTATCTCAGGATATTGCCAGGCTTTTGCCACCCCAGCTTCTTGTCGTGTCCCAGGAAAGCAATTGCCACTGGGTGGGTGGTGGAATAAGCCTGTGTGCAGAAACTGCAAGGCTGCTCCATGTAGCAAGGAGAGGCACAGAGGCTGTGTCCCCTGCAGAGACAGACCAATCTGGGAGACTCTGTTGCCTGGGGGGAAGCTGGCCCGTGCCTTTCCTTGGGAGGCCTATAACCTCAATTTGATAGAAATAACTTTTTTGTTTTCTTGAGAAGAGACAGATACAGAACATGGATGTGATGAAAAAGCTTTTAAAATTTTAGAACCTAGACTAGCTTTTCAATTTGTTTGAAAGGCTCTCTTATATGTCTCCCTAACCCCCACTCCCTTCCCTGAGTTATGGGTTTTGGTGGAATTAGGTTCCAGGACCAGGGTCTCCATCTGAATAAGGTAGGAATAAAAGCCTCTGACACCTGATAGTAACAGCTCCCAGCAGGGTCAGGGAGAGACAGGGCTGTCAGGTGTCAAGTGAAGGCTGTGTCCAGGCATCGCAGAGACAGTCAGCCATGTATACATCCTAGCCACTGAAGGAAAGCAGTGGTGTTGTGAAAGTCTCAGCAGGAGTAACAATTCTCAGGAAGTACATATATCTTCCCCCCCCCCCCATTTAGGTGCTCCTTCTGTCATTGGAACAGAATCTCAGAAATACTTTATTTTTAGTTTTTTTCAAAAACTATTTTTTTTCCAATTTCATGGGACAAGTATGTGCCACCAAGAAATATTTGTCACCAACATCATCAATAACCAATTTATTCATTAAATTATTCATTTAAAAAATATTAGTTGAGCTAATAATATTCTACATGCCAAGCTCCAGACATTGAATCATGAGAGGTCCACTCCTTACATTCAAGGCATTCTGAATCCTTTTGGTAAAACATGCAAAAAAAAGTGTACAATTCTAATCTGATATAATGTGTATTGTGACAGAGGCATTATTCAATGATACAAGAATATAAATGAGACAAAAAACTAGATGGCAGGAGGCAAGGTCATTCTAGGGAAAGAGAAGAGCTCATATAAGGAAGGGAATGGAGATATATGCATGCAAATGATGTGTTTAGCTCACCATTGTTTGGGGCAGGACAGTGAGTGGGGCCAGAAAGGCAGGTAAGGACAGATCTTTTTTTTTTTTTTTTAATTTTTTTTTAACGTTTATTTATTTTTGAGACAGAGCATGAACAGGGGAGGGGCAGAGAGAGAGGGAGACACAGAATCTGAAACAGGCTCCAGGCTCTGAGCTGTCAGCACAGAGCCCGACGCGGGGCTGGAACTCATGGACCGTGAGATCATGACCTGAGCTGAAGTCGGACGCTTAACCAACCAAGCCACCTAGGCGCCCCAGGACAGATCTTTAAAAACTATGCCATGCTAGGGAGTGTGAACTTTATTCTGACGTTGACATTTATATAAGAATTTTAATCAGATATAAATGGTATGATCTACTTCACCAGCTTACAATGCCAGGAAATTTATAACAGAAGAATAAAAACATCCATAGGAATGTTGTCAGGGTACATACTGATGACCTCAACCACATCTTCTATTTTCATCAATATGTTTAAACAAAATCTCTGAAGCAAGTTGACAGAGCATTAGATCTGAAAAGATTGGTGATGGGTAATGATTAGACAATAAAATAACCTTTAAAAATACTAGGAGTTTTATCTTTTCAACATTCAAATTCCCTTAAGTCTCCATTTGTGAATTTGGCCAGTGTTATAGGCTGAACTGCATCCCCTGCAACCCTACCGACTTTATATGTTGAAGTCCTAAGTGCCTCAGTACAGGGCTGTATTTGGAAGTAGTCTTTAAAGAGGTGATTGAATTAAAATGGGTGGGTCCTGATCCCATATGAGTGGTATCTTTAAGGAACGAGGACACAGACTCACATCTAGAGAACACCATGAGAAGACACGGAAAAAAAGACAGCCATCTACAAACCAAGGAGAGAGGCCAAGGAAGATACCAACCCTGCTGACATCCTGATCTCGGACTTCCATCCTCCAGAACTGTGAGAACATAAATTTTGAGTGTTTAAGTCATCCAGTCTGTGGCATTTTGTTATGGCAGCTCTAGCAAATTAATACTACAGGATTATAGAGTTCTCTCCTCAGGCCTCCTCAGTACTCAACAATTGTCTAAGAACTTCTGGAGAGTTATTCAGCCCAGACCCAGTGGCTCATCCTGCTTCTAGGCTAAAAGATAACTCAAGATTAGACATGGCCACAAGCAGATGCTAGCTTTTCGACTACTTGTTTTCCTTGCTGCCAAATTGTGCAGTTGAGGGCTGCTGCTGCCCTGTGGGATATTTCCTGATCATCTGCAGGAAAGACAGACTGGTCGGGATCCCATCCCCCCACTCCCACCACAGGTGCTCAAGAGGACGTACAAGGTTAGAATTCTTTAGTTTAACGATGAAGTTCCAGCAATTGTGCCTAACATTTTCTTCTCTGGTAGGGATGTATTTTCAGTGTCAGCCACATGTCCATTCTCACCTCTCTTTAGGCCCCCCTGTTGAACCTGGGTGGCCAGTCAGGCTTTTCTTTCCCTCCTGGCACCTTCTCTTTCAGGTCCTTTCCTGTCAATGGGTCTTTTGTGGAGCATAATCAGTTTAGCAGTAAAATGTGATAGCATTGAACTTCAAATAGAAAGAAGCTGAGATCTTAATCTCTTTCTCTCAGGAGATTCCTAGTCCCTTTGCACATTTTTCTGCTCCCCACCCCCCCTCCCCCTCCCCCTCCCCCACCACAGTTCTGCTGATTTAGGGAATTAGGTGCTTGGTTGATTGATATTTGCCTAAGGGACCTGTTGAGTAAGTCTCTGCAGAATAAATAGACCTGATTTATGGTGCTTTGCAGCTCCATCATGAGAAAGAAGTTGTGTGTGTGTGTGTTTTAATGTTAAATTTTCTTGTTTCAATTCCAAATAATCACTGTCAAATGAGAGAAAAAGGAAAATGATCAAAATATTTGAATTTCAACAGGACTCAAATTGTCAATGCTATCTTCTAAAAATTAAAATAACAGCCATTTCCTACTTGTGACCCTCCACTGTCCACAGGACACAATCCAGATTACTCCTTAACCTGGTTCCAAATAGAAAGCAAAGGAACACACACAAAATAAATTTCTACCCTTCTCTTAAGATTCAGCTGAAATATTCACTTTTCCTTATGTGCTCCCAAACATATTGATTCATGATTGTTTTTTTATTCCTTTTTTCAAATTAAAAATAAATTATCATTGAAATATAGTTGATATTCAATGTTATATTAGTTTTAGGTGTACAAAATAGTGATCTAAGTCTGTATGTTAAGTGGTCATCATATATCACCATACAACATTATTGCAATATTATTGTGACTAGATTCTCTAGGCTGTGCTTTTCATTTCTGTGACATTTATTTTATAACTAGAAGTCTGTACTTTTTAATCCCCATTATCTATTTTGCTCCTCACGCCCCACCCTTCTGGCAACTATCAGTTTATTCTCTGTATTTAAGAGTCCGTTTGTTTTACTTTTTAGATTAAACATATAAATGAAATTATATGATATTTGTTTCTCTCTGTCCAACTTATTTCACTTAGCATAATACTCTCTGGGTCCATCCATGTTGCTGCCAATGGCAATTTCATTCTTTTTTATGGCTGAGTTAAATTCCATTGTATGTATATGCCATATCTTCATTATCCATTTACTTATACTGGACACTTGGTTGGTTCCATATCTTGGCTATTGTAACTAATGCTGCAATAAACATAGGGGTGCATATATATTTTCAAGTTAGGGTTTTATTTGGGTTAATACCCATAGTGGGATTACTGGATCATATGGGATTTCTATTTTTAAGTTTTTGAGAAATCTCCATACTGTTTTACATAATGGCTGCACCAGCTTGCATTCCCACCAGCACTGCACAAGACTTCCCTTTTCTCCACATGCTCACTAACTCTTGTTATTTCTTGTCTCTTTGATTCTATCCATTCTTATGGATGTGAGATGATATTTGTGGTTTTAATTTGCATTTCCCTGATGATTAGTGAAGTTGAGCATGTTTTCAGGTATCTGTTGGTCATCTGTATTCTTTAGAAAAATGTCTGTTCAGGTACTCAGCCCATTTTTTAATCTGATTGCTTGTTTTGGGGGTGGAATTGTATAAGTTCTTCAAATAACTATGTTTTATTTATTTATTTATTTATTTATTTATTTTTAAAGATTTTTTTTTAACGTTTATTTATTTTTGAGACAGAGAGCGACAGAGCATGAATGGGGGAGGGTCAGAGAGAAAGGGAGACACAGAATCCGAAACAGGCTCCAGGCTCTAAGCTGTCAGCACAGAGCCTGACGCGGGGCTCAAACTCACGGACTGCAAGATCATGACCTGAGCCGAAGTTGGACGCCCAACCAACAGCCACCCAGGCGCCCCGATATAACTGTATTTTAGAGGTTATATTTTGTGTATAACTATTTTTTGGAAATGAATCCCTTGTCAGATATATCATTTGCAAATATTTTCTATTCAGTAGGTTGCCTTTTTATTTTGTTGATGGTTCCTTTGCTGTGCAAAAAAATTTTTATTTTGGTGTGGTCCCAATACTTTATTTTTTCCTTTATTTCCCTCACCTGATGAGACATATCCATAAATATATTGCTAAGGACAATGTCCAAGGGATTATTGCCTAAGTTTTCTTTTAGGAATTTTATGGTTGCAGGTCTCACCTTTAGGTCTTTATCCATTTTGAGTTTATTTTTGTGTATGGTGTTAGAAAGTGTCCAAATTCATTCATTTGCATGTTGCTCTCCAGTTTTCCCAGCACCATTTATTGAAAAGACTGTCTTTATCCCATTGCATATTTTTGCCTTCTTTGTCCTAGATTAGTTGACCTTAAAAGCATAGTTTATTTCTGGGCTCTCTATTCCATTGATCTGTGTGTCTATTTTTGTGCCAGTACCATACCATTTTGATTACTATAGCTTCATGGTACACTTAAAAAAATTTTAACATTCATTTATTTTTGAGAGACAGAGACAGAACATGAGTGGCAGAGGGGCAGAGAGAGAGAGAGAGAGAGAGAGAGAGAGAGAGAGAGAGAGGGAGGAGAGAGGGAGATGCAGAATCCGAAGCAGGCTCAAGGCTCTGAGCTGTTAGCACAGAGCCCGACAAGGACTCTAACCCACGAACTGTGAGATCGTGACCTGAGCTGAAGTAGGACACTTAACCTACTGAGACTTCCAGACACCCCAAGCTTCATAGTATAGTTTTAAATTGCAAATTTCAGGATTTATTTCCAGTTTCATTCTTTCTCAAGGTTGCTTTTGCTATTTGAGATGTTTTGTGGTTCTAAACAAATTTTAGGGTTATTTGTTTTAGTTCTGTGAAAAGTGCTATTGGTATTTTGATAAGAATTGCATTGACTCTGTAGGATGCTTTGAGTAGTATGGACATTTTAACAATATCCGTTCTCCCAGTCTATAAGCATGGAATATCTTCCCATTTGTTTGCATCACCTCCACTTGTTTTCATCAGTTTCTTAAAATTTTCAGAGTATAGGTCTTTCACCTCCTTAGTTAAGTACATTCCTAGGTATTTTATTATTTTTGCTGCAATTGTAAGTGGGACTATTTTCTTAATTCTTCTTTATGCTACTTCATTACTAGTATAGAGAAACACAACAGATTATATATATATATATATATATATATATATATATATATATATATATGCATATATATATATGCATAAACGTATAAATTTTGTATTCTAATCATTTCTTGGTGGGGTCTGTAGGATTTTCAATAAATAGTATCATGTCATCTGCAAATAGTGACAATTTTATTTATTCCTTACCAATTTGGATGCCTAATTCTTTATTATTCTTCTTAAGTTTGTCTATTCCACTTGTAAAAGTAAAGCCAAGGACTCTTCCTTTTTTATCCTAATGATCACAAAGCATACCAGAGTCCCTGCTTTTGTAAATAAATAGATGAATGAGATAGATTTTTGGAAAGTATTGCTGATTGCAATGTAAGTATTTTTTGAAGTGGTTTTAAGGTTTCACTCACTAAAATCAGGAAAACAAAGTGAAAATGCAAAATAATTTAAGCAAGAAATGATGTGTTTGGACTAAATAAATAATACTGGAATGGAGAATAACAGATTTTAGAGATAAAGAATTCTCAGTGCTTGATGTTTAATTGGTTAAAGGCAAATGGGAAGGAAATGATTTTCTAATTGCTGGCAGGGAAAATTCCATAAAATTTGCTGACTTTTTCTGATAAAAGACCAGAAAAAAAAAAGAACAAGTTGAACATACTAAGATCTTTTTTTCTTTTCCTTGCTTTCTTTTCTTCTTTCCTATTTTTTGTCCTTTTAGTACTTACAAAGTTTGTGAAATGTGTTTTGCCAATAAAGAATTCAGCCTCTAGTTGGGAGTTGAGACACATATCTAAATTAAAATTTTAAACTATAAAATGGCTTAGAAAAACTATAAAATCTATGGAAAATAAACATTACAGGGGAAAAATATACTATCTACTTCCCAGAAATAATAATAGTCAACATTGTAATTACTGTATGATCTGGAACCAACTACTCCACTACTCTGAGCTTGAGTTCCCAAATGGCAATAAATATTTTTGTTGATTTGCCATCTTGACACAGAGAAAGCTGTTGCTAGATTGCCTTGAACTCAGTAGGCTTTATTGAAGATTCTTTATGCATGGCAGAATCCCAGATTACACTGGGAAATTTCTTGTGTTACATAACTGAAAGACCAGAGATAGTAGGATAGAGAGGTTGAATGCAAGGCAAGGCTCTCCAAAATAGTCCATTACTGAAATAAAAGGGTAAGGTATAGATTGGCAGAAAATATTTTATATTCTCTCTCTAAACACATGCACAACATTTCTTTGTGATTTTTTTTTTTTGTATCTTTGTGAATGAGTACTCCTACAGCTTTTAATAAGATGGCATAAAACCCAATATACAAAAGCAAGTCTGAAATACACACTTCACAAAGAAGATATATAAGGTATATAGTGGGGCCCCTGGGTGGCTCAGTCGGTTAAGCGTCCGACTTCAGCTCAGGTCACGATCTCACGGTCCGTGAGTTCAAGCCCCGCGTCGGGCTCTGGGCTGATGGCTCAGAGCCTGGAGCCTGCTTCCGATTCTGTGTCTCCCTCTCTTTCTGCCCCTTCCCCGTTCATGCTCTGTCTCTCTCTGTCTCAAAAATAAATAAATGTTAAAAAAAAAAATAAGGTATATAGTAAAAGTACATATAAATTGTTACATTTATAGTGTTATATTCATACAATTATATTCATTCATAGTGAGCAGTAACAAGAAATGAATTACTGACATATGCAGCAACTCTGATGAAGTGAAAGAAGGTAGACACAAAAGACTACAACTGTATGATTTTATTTATATGACATTTTTAAATAGGCAAAATGAGCCTGTAGTAAACAAATGATGAGTTGTTTCCTAGGAACAAGGGTCACGTTAGTGATTTATTGCAAATGTGCATAAGTTTTTGTGATGATGACAGTGTTTTATATTTTGATTGTGTTGTGGTTACAAAAGTGCATTTTCAAGACTTCCCAGTCTATCTACCCCTAGAATGGATATATTCTAGGTATATTTATTATATTTTATTTATCAATATCAATAAATTGGTATTAAAAAGTTAAAGTAATTAAATTATCATTCTTTGGGACAAACCAGCAAATAGACAAACTGCTTTTATCAAAAAAATAGTGAAAATATATCTAAATATAAACAAAATGAAAAATGACAGAGGGAAATAACTCTTTTAAAAAGATAAAATTAAGATCATAAAAGATTATTTCACACAAATTATGGAGATATAGTTGAAATCATAAGTTATAATACAATTGAGCATAGCTGACCCTACTTGTGATAGAAAGCTTTAAAACACTAATTATCATACTAAAAAAGGATGAAGAATTGAAAGCGCTACCTCCTAAAAATTACCCAAACTAGACAGTTACAAACGGAATTCTACCAATCCTTTAAAAACTATTCCTACTAAAATTCTTCTAGGACATAGAAGTAAAATAGAAGAAAAGCTCTATGTATTTTTTCTAAAACAAATGTAATATTTAAAACTAAACCTGACAAAGATAAGAAAAAAAGCTAGAAAAGTTGTTTCCTTTATGAATATTAATTTAAGAATCTCAAACTATTTGCAAACAGAATCTTCCAACAACTTATTAAGAAAATATGTCATGGCCAAATTATATTTAGTCTGGGGATCAAAGAATGACCCAATATTAGGAAATCGATTAACATAAATAATTATATTGATAGTTCTGAAGCAAATAATCATACATGGGTCTCTAGTGATATGTATAGCAACATTCAAAACCAAAGAGAAACAAATGAATTTATTTGTATATCAAATGATAACATATCTGCATAGAAAAATTAATTCAATTAATAGCATCATGTTATTTTGAATGCACACCCTTAATAAAATATGTACTAAGAATTAAAAAAAAATACAAAGATACCTTGAACTTTATGAAGTTGTGTTACTAGTTAATAGTAGTGGTATTAGTTTATACTTTTTGAAATTATTTTATATGGTGCAGGATAAAGCAAATAGGAAATGTGGTATGGAAAAAAAAAGCTGAGGAAGAGCACTGTGGTGTTAGGTTTGAAATTTTGTTAGCATGGATGATTAAATGTATATATTCAGCAGGAGAAAGGGCCACAAACACTGTCACATCAATAGCTACTAGTATACTTTCCTCTTAAATATTGGCTTGTCAACATCATTCCTTATTAAAATGAACCTGGGATCCTTGGAGATATAACTGAAAACATACCTTTGGCAGAGTAAGTACCACAGAACTTCAAACAGCTTTATTATGTTAGTAAAAAAGTGTTACATATTGAGTGTACAAAATAGCCCAGAATTAAGCTCAACTGGATTTCTGTTGCCCAAATTTGGGATGATTTAATCATTAAAAGTGTAATAATGAGGATTATTACAAATAATGATAATTTCTGTAATATGAAAGTTTCATTCATTTTAAAAAGATACAATTAGGTGAATGGTGATAGATTGATAATGATTGATAAGGAATAAGAAATAAGGAAACTTATCCTAAGGTTTTTGTTTTTGTTATCATTAGAAGAAAAAGAATCACAGAGTATTAAGAGACAGACCTATACACTTAAAACTGTTTTTGTCATTTATTAATTCTGACATAAAATCTCTTGCCCAATTATTCTTCACCTGTCAAATGGGGGAAGTTAAAAGTATTTCCCTCATGGTAACGTTGTGAAGGTTACCTGTGTTCATACATGTAAATCACTTAAACTAGCATGTAACATAAGAAGTGTTCAGTCAAGTGTATAAACTTTCTTTCAAGTAGCATCTTCTTTCATTAAGATAGAAGTCTTTGTAAAATTACGTGTACAAGCATGTCAGAATAGCCTAAGCTTAATTCATTAAAATTACACTGTATAAAAAAAGATAGAGAAAAAGAGAAGAAAAATAAAAAAATGAAGAAAATTGGAATGTTCCAAATAAATAATCTTTGAAATTCTAAAAAAAAGTACTCAGTAAAAAATTACTATTACCATATTAACAGTATTAGATTTATACCAAGGCATCTGCTTTTATTAAAAATTGTTGCCTTCACCAATTTCAAATACTTATTTTCTCCCCAACCCATTACTTCATTTATGTATACTTTACAAACCCTATGTAAGTTTTGTGTATTGTAAAAAGAAATGGCTAAAGGCAAATTAGATGATTTTTGTCAGCTTTAGTTAGAGACCCTCTTTGGACAAGACCTATGTGCAGGTTGTCACATAGACTCATTTACCTCTGCCCTCTCTTATTTATTGCATATATGAACCATGCACTGGGCACTGTTCTAGTGAGGATACAGTGGTGAATTGGAGAGAAATCTCTGCTCTCAAAAAGCTATATGTGTGGAAAAAATGGACTACAAACATACAAATGCACTTAGGTTAAATACTATAATATCAACTATGGACAATTCCAGGAAGTAAAAAAGAAAATTCAGGTGCTATTCTTAACGTTTATTTATTTTTGGGACAGAGAGAGACAGAGCATGAACGGGGGAGGGGCAGAGAGAGAGAGAGGAAGACACAGAATCGGAAGCAGGCTCCAGGCTCTGAGCCATCAGCCCAGAGCCTGACGCGGGGCTCGAACTCACAGACCGCGAGATTGTGACCTGAGCTGAAGTCGGACGCTTAACCGACTGAGCCACCCAGGCGCCCTTCAGGTGCTATTCTTGATAGGTCAGAAGACTCTCAGAGAAAGTCACATTTGAGACCACATGAAGTGGAGGAGAGTGTCATAAATATTTGGTGAAAAACAGTCTTAGTAGAGAAGGCTGTAACATAAAGAAACTGAGGCAGGATGGCATTTGGGGGCATTCAAAGAATGAGAGTGGAGATGGGGGGTGGTAGAATATGAGTAAAGAGAAGTACATAGGGACTAGATTTCATGCACATGTCGTTATAAGGACTTTAAATGGGAAGACTTTTGTATTTAGCAGGGAATGGTTTTAATACGATTTACATTTTAAAAGTATTGTCAGTTGCTCTAGATTAAGGAAGAAAGAATGAAAACAGAATAGTTAGGAGTCTGTTGCAGGAGAGCAGGTGGGAAATGGGCCTTAGAGCAGGGATGGGGGGGGG